>NW_023365729.1:391670-421772 GCF_000003815.2 Branchiostoma floridae
TTTTAGACATGCCATTGTCTTTTCATGTCAAGATATGTTTATATGGGTTTGGCAGGTTACTCTGGAACTGCAAGGACTGTCAATGTTAGGACTTCTAATACCGACGAGGCGGGAGGCAGGTCACCCGCGATACACATACAATTATTCTGTCTTAGTACATCATATGGAACTTATCGGTCTGGCTTACTCTCAATCTTGATTCGGATTTTCACATTAAAAGAAAACACACATTTGTTGATCATGGCTAATACGGTGGCGTACACTCGCCATTAGTCATAGGTGTCACGGACATGTTAGATAAAATCTCTTGGTGTACTGGAAACAATAAATCATTTTTGCATACATTATTATTTTCAACGGGCCAGCCTTATGCACCTACTACTATGATCCTTCAAAATTCTAAGTGGAATACATTGTCATTTGGCCTTTTCTTTTGAGATTAAAGTGGATCAAGAGTAACAGTTAGAACCTGTTAGTAGAAAACCCAACCAGAAGCTTTCAGTGCAGTTTTAAGTTTCTTTTTTATCAATTACAACTATTTCTGTTGTCCAATACAACAGCGTCATTAATTAATGAATCAAACATACCTGAAAACGACTATGTAAAACTATAGGCCTTTCCTTATCAACAGTTGTCATACAAGCACATCAGGAATCTTCAAGGGTCAGAAAATGAACACTTTTTCTGCCGCTTGTGATTTTCACGACATTTGACGTCATTTGGACTAGTATTTATTATTTTTCAATTCTGGGTATATTTGTCATTTGTCTAATTTCCATAAAAAGCCCTAGCCCAAAAGAGACCACAATTCATCTAAATATGACCAAGAGACACCGAGCTATCATTCAATGGTACTAGACTAAATTTTTATTTTGCATTCAGGGTGTGTAACGTTTTTCATATTTTGATCGAAGCTACTGGTTGTGCACAAATGGAATTTTGGGGCGATGCTAACTAGTACAACTTTGTCTGATGTCTGACAAAGACATAATTTGAGAAGGGAATCGTTGTTTTGAATAGCAAAATTATGGGTAAACAGTGATGCTCCCAACAAAGGTCGAATCAGAGATCGAAACTCGAGGCAGAGATCTCGTATCATTTTATATCATGTATATCATTTTGTAGAAAAATCCCCCCAAGTGATAATAAAAATATAAAGATTGATGTGACTTACTCAGCGTCCACTGTTTGGGCGATCGTCCAGCGGTATGACGACGGTAGGAGCAGGCGGGCGCTGAGTTGAGTTACCTTACCTGGCCGGAGAAGTTAAGGATCGGTGGCCAGGTGGAGGCAATCATTCCTTGCTTCTCAGTCGTGCTTTCTGGACAGTATGTGTTTCAAACTGGATCGATAACTTGTGATGACCTTCCAGTCCCTTTTGTAGATGTCTTCGGACGACAACCTTACCAGTGACCCGACTTCTCCGTAGAGATTGTTTCGAGATTCAAAGAACGTGGCCTGGCCAGCGATGTCTGCGCTGTACTGTTTGGGAGGCCGGCACGGCACAACACTTAGTGTGTTCAGGATTTTTCCTTCCACCATATTCTCAGGAAACGGCAGATGCATCTCACGAGGAAGGCATTCATTCTATGAATTTCTCCTGCTTTGCACAGGTTTACAAAGTTCCACTCCTTCAGTGTGCCGATAACGCATGCAGCGTACCCCTCCATCTTCGTCTTGTTGTTGTTGTTGACGGACAATTTGCCAGAGTTCTCCAGCACTCGAGTCTTGCTACGTGAGCATGTGGCCTTTCCGATCCTCCTGTCAACCTTCATGTGGGAAAATCTGCCGCTGACGACGAACCCGAAGGCGGTTTTCTGTATCACCACATCCTAGTGACAGCCAATACGAGACTAAAGAACCAGAGAGAAGAGAGAATCACGTGGAAATAATCCAATCACGAGCTTTCTTTGAAGACGTGAAAAACGTTACTCCTGCGATTTCTCCCCGGAAATCCACACCGTGAGAAAGCCACCAGGTGCAATCCGAAGAAACAGTTGATTGACATTTGAATGACAGGTCGTGACTTACTCGATATTGCCCGGATTAAGCTTAAGGTGCCCCCAGAGAGACCCGGCCCGGGTCTGGGGGCACGTAGGGGTTACTATCTTTTCAACCCCGTAGCGTAGGCATTTTTCATCCTACTACAACGAAACTTGGACACAACTTACAGAAGTATATGTACATAACAGCCATCAAGTTATATTTAAGGAAATAGATCTAGTCAAAGGTTTGAATAAAATTACGGCCGAATCTCAACTTCCGGTTTCAAAGACTGCCGTCCGTTTGTCTGAAAGTTATTTAAAAACACATCAAAATATTGCCAAAATGATGGTCACAAGCAGTTATGTGAACACAAAGTTAACGTTGTTAAGAATATTTGTTCACAATTCACATATATGTAAGTAAAAAGATTTTAAAAAATATGTCGAAACCAATTAAAAATATTTTAGAAAATAAGTCGAAACCAAGTAAAAAGATTTTTTTTAAATAAGTCGAAACCAAGTAAAAAGATTTTTAACAATAAGTCGAAACCGAGTAAAAAGATTTTTAAAAATAAGTCTAAACCAAGTAAAAAGATTTTTTATAGTTAAGATTTTAAAAAATAAGTCGAAACCAAGTAAAAAGATTTTTGAAAATAAGTCGAAACCAAATAAAAAGATTTTTAAAAATAAGTCGAAAGCTTTTTATAGTAAAAAGATTTTTAAAAATAAGTCGAAACCAATTAAAAATATTTTAGAAAATTAGTCGAAACCAATTAAAAAGATTTTTAAAAATACGTCGAAAGTTAGTATAAAGATTTTAGCAAATAAGTCGAAACCAAGTAAAAAGATTTTTAAAAATAAGTCAAAAGTTTTTATAGTAAAAAGATTTTAAAAAATAAGTCGAAAGTTTTTTTATAGTAAAAATATTTTTAAAAATAAGTGGAAACCAAGTAAAAAGAGTTTTAAAAATAAGTCGAAACCAAGTAAAAACATTTTTAAAAATATGTCGAAATCAAGTAATAACATTTTAAAAAATAAGTCGAATTTTTTTTATAGTAAAAAGATTTTAGAAAATAATTCTTTTTATAGTAAAAAGATTTTTAAAAATAAGTCGAAACCAAGTAAAAAAATTTTTAAATAAATCGGAACCAAGTAGAAAGATTTTTAAAAATAAGTCGAAAGTTTTTTTTTATGGTAAAAAGATTTTGAAAAATAAGTCAAAAGTTTTTTATAGTAAAAAGATTTTAAAAAATAAGTGGAGACCAAGTAAAAACATTTTTAAAATAAGTCGAAACCAAGTAAAAAGATTTTTTTAAATAAGTCGAAAGTTTTTTCTTTTGTAAAAAGATTTTAAAAAATAAGTCGAAAGTTTTTTTTATAGTAAAAAGATTTTTAAAAATAAGTCGAAAGTTTTTTTATAGTAAAAAGATTTTTAAAAATAAGTCGAAACCAATTAAAAATATTCTAGAAAATTAGTCGAAACCAAGTAAAAAGATTTTAAAAGATAAGTCGAAAGTTTTTTATAATAAAAAGATTTTAAAAAATAAGTCGAAAGTTAGTAAAAAGATTTTAGAAAATAGGTCGAAACCAAGTAAAAAGATTTTTCAAAAATAAGTCGAAACCAAGTAAAAAGATTTTTAAAAGTATGTCGAAACCAATTAAAAATATTCTAAAAAATTAGTCGAAACCAAGTAAAAAGATTTTAAAAAATAAGTCGAAAGTTTTTTTTATAGTGAAAAGATTTTGAAAAATAAGTCGAAACCAAGTAAAAAGATTTTTAAAAATAAGTCGAAACCAAGTTAAAAGATTTTTTTTAAAATAAGTCGAAACCAAGTAAAAAGATTTTTAAAAATAAGTCGAAACCGAGTAAAAAGATTAAAAAAATTAAGTCGAAACCAAGTAAAAATATTTTAGAAAATTAGTCGAAACCAAGTAAAAAGATTTTAAAAAATAAGTCGAAAGTTAGTAAAAGATTTTAGCAAATAAGTCGAAACCAAGTAAAAATATTTTTAAAAATAAGTCGAATTTTTTTTATAGTAAAAAGATTTTAGAAAATAAGTCGAAACCAAGTAAAAACATTTTTAAAAATAAGTCGAAAACATCCTGCATGAGTAACTTTGATATAAAACAGCATCCCCTAATCTTGTTCCCCTGTTTTGGATAACACAGATCTCGATCACCAACAGTTACTTGCCCTAATCCACACCGTGAGAAAGCCACCAGGTGCAATCCGAAGAAACAGTTGATTGACATTTGAATGACAGGTCGTGACTTACTCGATATTGCCCGGATTAAGCTTAAGGTGCCCCCAGAGAGACCCGGCGCGGGTCTGGGGGCACGTAGGGGTTACTATCTTTTCAATCCTGTAACGTAGGCATTTTTCATCCTACTACAACGAAACTTGGACACAACTTACAGAAGTATATGTACATAACAGCCATCAAGTTATATTTAAGGAAATAGATCTAGTCAAAGGTTTGAATAAAATTACGGCCATCACCAACAGTTACTTGCCCGTTAGAAAAACGTTTTGAAATTGCATGATGTATATAAATGGAAAGATGTCATTCGAAACAAAGGAAGGTAAGAAGACTTTCGTTGGCTTTTCGTTGTCTTTGGGCTTGCTGGTATACTTAGGACTTTTGAAACAGCTCATATCACAACAAAATAGGAAATGTCAAATAATCAATAAGCTAATACATATATAAGATGTGATCTTATCCGCATGGAAATTGTCCGTTTGTCACATGGACTTTCTATATTTGTCAACCTTCAGAGATATAGTCTGTTTGTATACAAACTTTGTAACATGGATATTCTACATTTGTGAAACCTCGCTGAACTTGTCTGTTTCTGACATGGTTTTTCTGACAAAGTGACATTTGTCAACCCTCACTAAAGTTGTCCGTGTTTGTGACGTGGAACTTTCTTTCCTCTGCCTCCTTGTTTCAATTGTGAAAAAAAGCGACCACAAAATCAACTGACTAAACCCTGATTCAACATTTTCTAAGTTTGTCGAGATATTTACAAAAACGGACTTGTCATGCAATACGTGTTTTCCACGTATGTTTTATACATGTTATGTAGTTGTGGCTGATAGATTTAGTATAGCATGCGCCAGTCCCCACCACAGCCTAAGGAATGTTTGTAGAATATGTCCAAGCTTTCGAGGTTGGTGTAATTTTTTTTGGACATTTTTTGTCAACTTGGCAGAAACGAGGTCAGGGCAGTAGGACGCTGTCAGGAGCAGGATGATCATGAATAAGGGACGAAGAGGAGCGGATATATGAGATGAAGCGATAGGTAAATGCACTTTACCTGTCCTTTTTGGCCGGGTTGTTAAAGGGTCTTATCATAATGATATTCAAAAAAATTATTGCAACTAAGGCTTGCAGTAAAAAAAACAATTTCATCATCACGGACGCTTCTAGTTGAATCAAATGTCAAAGTTTGCGCTACCAAAGAATTATTTCTGTACGAAGCAGAAACACTGTCACAACGATCGTACAGATACTTTGAAAATGGAATATATCTTGTCGTATGCAGTGTCTGGAAAAAGTGTTTGGGTTGTCTCCAGAGGATTGCGCCCCAGATTTAGGACTTTGTGTGTAACATTAGAAGGTACGGGTATATCTTATTTTAAAACAGATATAATTCCAATTTGATAACTTAAAAAAACATGTATTATTGCATTTCTTTTCATTCTTATTACCTGTTTGAAAAAGCAGGTCTTGATTCTGGTAGGGATGTTTGTGATTCCGGACCGTTTGCGATCACGTTTGCTATGGGGATAGATATTGTGAGTCATTGTGCTACAGCGCGCATTAGAAGTTTGCAGCAGTTTTGTGGTTTGTTTAAAAAAAATATTTACACCCCTTTTTGACAGGAGTAGAGTGGTCCTAGTTTATCTGGTAATTCTAGAGCAAACCAGCTGGGCAATAAATACCCCTGTCAAGCTGGTCAATTAGGCACCACTGTGTGCAGGGGTGAATCACTATGTACACATTAGGGATATGAAGCCAGTGGCTGCACAGATCCACAACTAGGAGAAAGAGGAACTGTGACCATCCCTGTCACCTCTGTATGGATTGAACCAATACACTAGTATACACATTGGGGATATGTGCCAGGTGCAGGTGTAACAATAGGAAATAAAAATGCAATGGTGAGGTACAAGAAGGTGTAGTTTTGGATCTCACTGTTTACCATAGGTAGATATATAAGAACAATGATGGAATAATTTTGCCAAACGTCAAACCCAAACAACCTAACATGATAGTGCAAGAGTCTTTTCTTTGGCAGGTCTTTAGAAGTGTTTTTGAACGTCGATTTTAATTTTTATGTTAATTCCCTAACATGAGTTACTCACGCGCAAACCTGTTCTCGTATTTGCTGGAACAGCTAATATTACACTCTAGTTTAAAGTATTTCTGTTTCATTTAAAGCACCAAAAAGCGCGCATCGCAGTTACAGACTGTGTGCGTGGCAAGTGGGGTGCATGGGAGGGGGGCATATCTCAGTAATGCTTTAGAGACCAAGGAGGTTTTCAATTGAGAGGCGCCGGCTTCATCATTTGCACGTTTGTCGGTAACGTTGTACGGAGTTGCTGTCCATCACGGAATAAATTGATGTTTGAGTCATATTTCTTTGTTCCTACCTTACTTGGTACTTACTTTAATGATTGAAAAAATCTCTTTTATAATTTGATGTCCACGTGGCATAGTGGATAACCGATAAGGCAATGTGCACAGACTTCTCAGCGTCAAATTGATATTATCCTTGGAAAACCAGACTTCTTTTAGAATTATTGATTTAAATTTGTTGTCCTAAATTTTGAATGTTGTTAATTTTCCCCAGATTCTAACAAGCATCTGTACTCTATTACAGGAACATTTTCTGTTAGAAAATCATGAATGTGACAGAGCTTTTCTCTGCTGCATCAGATGGGGACTGCGACAAGATCCGCTCCCTGCTGGAGGGAGGGATGGATGTTGATGCCGAAGATGACCAGGGTTGTACAGCACTGCATCACGCAGCTAAGGCAGGGCACTGTCCTGCTATGGAGGTGTTGTTGGACAGAGGGGCGGACATCGATGTAGCTGGTAACTCGGACTTGACACCCGGAAAGACAGGGCTTACAGCGCTTCACCTGGCTGCGATGAACAGTCACTGTGCTGCGATCTCCCTTCTCCTGAACCGAGGTGCAGATGTGGACAAAAGGAACATGCTTAACCAGACAGCCCTACACTTTGCTATAAGTAGGGGTAACTGTGATCTTGTTGGATTGTTGGTACATGAAAACTTTGGATTTTGCCAACCTTTAATGGACAAACATCTGTTGGAAGCGCTTCAGCACAGCTCTGTCTCTACAGAAGGAGACCATGACGAAGCTTGTTCAGTCTTGTTAGCTGGAGGAGCGGATATAGGGGTTGTTGATCACTATGGCTGCACCCTGCTACATTACGCTGCCTTTAAAGGAAACAATGATGCCATTCTCCTCCTGTTGGATAGAGGAGCAGACCTTGATGCACGCAATACATATGGTCATTTTCTGCTTCACTCAGCAGCATTGGGCGGACATAATGACACCATTAATTTGCTGTTAGATCGAGATGTGGACATTGAAGCAGAGGACTTTGGGGGCAGGACAGCACTCCATTTCGCAGCACAGTATGGTCACCACAAGACGGTACAGTTGCTGTGTTCTCGCGGTGGTGACCTAACAGGAAAGGACAAGTTTGCAGAGATGACTCCACTTTTGTTGGCTGCTCAGAATGGACACTGCGATGTTATCGATGTTGCCTTGTCATTAGGTGCTACCTTTGCTGAAGAGGATGTTTTGGGCAACAAAGTGCTTCATTTTGCCGTTCTAGGTGGTTGGATGGATGCTGTTACTCATCTACTGGATCTAGGGATAGAGGTGAATGCAAGGAACGAAGGTGGTGCAACAGCGCTTCACTATGCCGTCTATTGGAAAGAATGCTCCTTGAAAATGGCAGAAGTATTACTTTTGTCTGGTGCAGACTGTAACGTGAAGGATATAGAAGGTCGGACACTCGTAGACGTGGCTCTGGAGGATACAGGCATGCAGAAATTCCTCCTTCATCATTTGGAGTGTCACCCGAATCTGAAAAGGTTGTGCCGAAGGAAGATCCTCAGTGTTCTCGGTAAGAGTGGCCAAGAAGAATCTGACGTCCACCAGTTTACAATACCGCAGGATCTGAAGGACTACCTGTTATTCAGAGCTATTTACTAGTGTGAAACCCTGCACTCCATCACATAGCAGCTTGACAAATGACATACATTCCTAAACACAGTGTGTAATTATCAACTCCACTAGGTTTTTTACTTCATCAGTGTGTTGCTTTTTGAATAGCAACACAATGATAGCCTGACCACAAGTCAGTTGTTGTATAATACATAAAAACATGTAGGTAGTCTTTTTCCCAAGGAACAAGTGATGAAATCCTGGGAAAGGCACTTGTGTGGTAGGCTTGAGTGTAGTTGTAGGGGTACAGTAGCCTCGTGTGTATATCTAATTGTAGAAGTGACACTATTGTGTTATAATTAGCAATGAGTGTAGCTGTAGAAGTGATACTATTATGGTAGCCTTCAGTGTGCATGTACTAGTTGTTGAAGTGACACTAGTATTCCTATTAAGGTAGCCATGAGTGTAATAGTAGAAGTGAAGTAGCCTTGTTGTACATGTAGAAGTAACACTAGTGTGCTTAAGATTTCAGTTTAGCTGTAGAAGTCACACCAATGTGGTAGCCTTGAGTGTAATGTAGTGCTACCAAACAGTTATTATTTGTTACCAATTATTGTTCAATTGCCCAGCAGATCTATAACAAGACAGTAATGAAATAGCCAAGAAGTATATAACAGGCCACATAGTAATTTAACACCATGTATTTAAAATCATATTTCAATGTATTTTTTCCTAACAGCAACACCTGGCTAGTAGTGTCTTTTGAAAGTAGCCTTGTTTTGTTATCTTAACTATCTATGGTGATTCGAGGTTTGAAACTAATTAGTATTAGTGCTTGGAATTAAAATTATACTTCATATCTACTAAATGTAGATTTAGACTAAATGTTTTTTTTTCTAACATCTAACCACAGATAGATCATCCTCTTTAAGATATGATGTCCCCTCATCGAAAACAGCTTTTCAAACTTTCAAACACATAAGATTGCGAAGTCTTTGTAGCATGGGAGTTCAAAATTCATTTTGAACCTGAAGGTTCAACTGACACTCGGTCTTTGAAAGTTATGAAAGAACAACAATAAAGAATCTATTCTTATTTGCACGCTCGCATCTGTTTTTGAATGTCATCTACATATCAATGTGGTCTAAACAAAGATAAGCAACTAGTATATGTGCTGACTGTACACTATGGTACACTTCATATCACAGAGTGTAAGAAATTCTCTGTAATTTTCGCTGTCATATACCATAAAAACACTGGTGACACCACTTCAGTACTACTGTATATCTGACTATATTATGCTACTTCAATGCTGATGCGACTCCACCAATTTTTGCTGTTTTGTCCAACTTCAGAAATCCCAGCTCACCCTGTAGAAAAAAATCATTTGGAATTAGAGCCAAATGTCTGGAGAGAAACGATAACGGTGTTTAAAAGAACAACACATATCAGACATGTACAGTATATGTGTTGTAATTTTCTTCTTTATATGATGTTTCATATGTACGTGGTGTAAAAGTCAAACAAAATACACTTATTGTTGTTCTATTACCTTATATAGGTACTTTATTACACAAAAGGAATCCATTGCTGCTGGCCTTTGTGTACATGTATACAGTACATGGTCTATGCATTCTCAAACTGATTAGGTGCAGAAGTCAGCTAATAACTTGCACCAACAACTGTACATATGGTCCCTCGTACCAGCTAGGCAAAACTACGAAAGCTTCACCCCCCTTTTTAACTAAAATTGTTCCAGTGCTGAAGAAGGCTTCAAAACTGGATTTCCGGTGCTGAATGTTCGTCAGCACTGGACTTCCAGTGCTGAGGCGTTCTCAGCACTGGAAAAGCCGGCGTCAGCACTGGAAACCAGCTAGAAACTGTGGCTGAAAGTGGAGTAGTCTGCTGTACTTACACACTCGCGGCATCTGACAGATGTAGGCCTTCCTCTGTCGACACCGGTACAGGTCCCATTTCCCAGACGCCATGACGCCTGCGCAGTCCCTACCCCGGTGACGACGACGACGTCTTGCCCAGTTCTGGTAACGCAGAGCCGTCCCGTCATTCCACTCGAAATGTCTCTCTCTCGTCCTGTCGTCCAACCCGATCCAGTAGTCCCTGGTAAAAGATGATCGCTCAAAAAGCTCCATGATCTATTGTATCATTTTTACTCCAGAGCATGGAGTTAAGGTCGTGTGCGTTGGCCAGTTAAAAACAGAGATAACAGAATTCGTCCCCTCGCCGGGTACATGCTAATGTAGCAAGTATAACAAGGTGAACCAATGCTTCACTCCCATCCGTGAATAGCAATGAACCGTAATGAGGGAGTAAAGGGCAGTTCAGTAATGTTTGAGACCGCATTCGTAACAGGTAAAAGTCAACACTGCAGCAGCGACACCTAGCTGTCGTGTGGTGTACAACCGCTTAGTACAGTCAAACCTGCCCGAGCGACCACCTCTTCTCAGCGACCACCTGGCCATTTCGACCGCTTTTTCTCGGTCCCGATTTATTTTCCCATTGACGTAAGCATTAAGCGACCTTTTCTCAACGACCACCTGGCCAACGCGACCGCGACCGGCCCAAATTGGGACCAATAACGACCGCCTAATTTTCAAAATTGAGGTATTCATCGGTTTTTGATGATAACTGGCGCGATTTTGTGCCGAAATCGGCCAGTTTGCGTCGGATTTTGGGGTTAAATTTACAGTTTACAGTGTGTGTGTCGCTCCTTTGCGTGCGTGCAGTGTGCTAGCTATTTGCTATTAAACACAACGGAAACCATTTATACTTTGCATCGGGCATGTTTTGAGTCGATACTCTTCTCAGCGACCACCTGTCCAAATCGACCGTTTTTTCCCGGTCCCCCGGGTGGTCGTCTTGGGCAGGTTTGACTGTATTGCCCCATTGCAAGATAGTCACTGAAACGTCGGCTAGGTACAGTCAAACCTGCCCGAGCGACCACCTCTTCTCAGCGACCACCTGGCCATTTCGACCGCTTTTTCTCGGTCCCGATTTATTTTCCCATTGACGTAAGCATTAAGCGACCTTTTCTCAACGACCACCTGGCCAACGCGACCGCGACCGGCCCAAATTGGGACCAATAACGACCGCCTAATTTTCAAAATTGAGGTATTCATCGGTTTTTGATGATAACTGGCGCGATTTTGTGCCGAAATCGGCCAGTTTGCGTCGGATTTTGGGGTTAAATTTACAGTTTACAGTGTGTGTGTCGCTCCTTTGCGTGCGTGCAGTGTGCTAGCTATTTGCTATTAAACACAACGGAAACCATTTATACTTTGCATCGGGCATGTTTTGAGTCGATACTCTTCTCAGCGACCACCTGTCCAAATCGACCGTTTTTTCCCGGTCCCCCGGGTGGTCGTCTTGGGCAGGTTTGACTGTATTTTAAGTTCGCAACCAAAGCTTTAAAAATCTTGATACATCATAATTTTGCGGTACCTTTAAGACACCCCTCGTAAGTTTATTTTGTAAGCAGTGCTAATCTATGAAGAGACAGAGTTTGCTGTCTATACAATACAGCGTGATTACATTAGCATACTGTGGCAAAACCAACCGACGGCAAGGATCTAAGACACTGGCTTTTCCGTAACAAGAGAGCTGTATTTAAAGGAGACATACACGACTATGCTGAAATTATGCATACAGCCTGCGATCATAAGCGACTGTACGATGTGCATTACCGGGTCCTTACCTTCGTGGGCCACTGACGATTGTCCCCAAGTACTGTTCCACGAAGGCCTGGGTGTCCGCATCCTTAATGAGTGCCAGGGTTGCTCCTCGGTCCCTGTTGCGGCAGTCCGTCTGAGCTCTCGTGTACTTCATACTCCGGCGGTAATCAGTCGGGGAGAACCAGTAGCACCTGTTGTCGTACACCGCGTACCGGGACGCATCCCTGCTGCTGAAGTAGTCCTCGCAAGCTGCAGCAGCGGCAAGACAACAGCAGAGAACAAGTCCTTAATGGGTACTCTTAACGACATGTGTTGGTGTAGCCACGCGTCATCCTGTCTCATCTAGATATAGCAATGGACGAAATCTAAAACACTGACAAATTCTCCAAGTATCCTATACATCATTTTGCCTAATTAGATTCTTGTATTGTAACTGGCTGCATTTTCTGACAAGAGAGAAAAGTGTTTACCGTATTGACAAAGGTCTCCGCTGTATCTGTGGTTACAAGTACAGGTAAAGGTGGTTGGTCCTGTCACTGTACAGGCGCCTTGTCTCTGGCAGGGGTTGGGGGAGCAGGGATCGGTGTCTGTTGGTGTCACACAAACACATCGCTGAGTCAAACAGTATTATATGGAATTTGATTTCAAGAATCACAGAAGCAATAACAAGGAAATGCCACATCTAAGAAAAAAGATAACTGTTGGCAATGGAAAAGACTTTAGTTCAACGGAGAGCAAAAACAAAGGAACAATGGCTATGAGACAGATCGATGGGCTATCAGATAAACTTAAGTCACCAAGTACTTATTTTAATATATGACTCTTTGTGCATGTCAATTTGCACAAATACAAGAGTTTCATAGATGGGAGTTTTTCAGCACCTGCATCCGCTACATTGATCTTCCATCCAAGGTACTGGTGGGTGTAGCACTGTAAATAACAACAACAACAACAGTCAATACATATATCTGGCATTCTGTCCAAGCCATTGCCTCACCGACCACCAACAGGTGAACGTTCCTCGAAGATGTGCTTGAATGATATCATTATATTTACTTCTAGTTTTGTCTCTACAACCGATATCGACACAGAGTTGTGTGAGTACAATGCACGATTCGGTCGCTGGAAAATGACAAAATCTCTCAGGACCCAGCAGATACACTATAGGATGTACAGCACGAATATATACAGCACATGCGTTGCGAAATCGACAAAATATCTTATTGCTTCCTCTCTACTCAAACAACATAGGGCTCTGTTGGTAGTAATCAATGAGAACATGTAATCTCAAAGCAGATAGTACTAGTAACAAAAGCTACCGCTAATGCACAGTCATAGCCCAGCTAAACTCCTTTTACTAACTTTCGATACTATATTATGCTACCGTAGGATCTGCTTGGAGATCTGGGGCATGACTGTGAGTTAGGAGAACAAAACCAATGATCTGTTCGAAATCAGAACCCACTTGATAGTAAACCAGGTCCGGTGTGTTGTGGTCAGGTGTCCAGGAGAGGCGTGCGGACTGTCCGGACTCACAGGTCAGGTTCAGTGTACTAAAGTAGTCAGCAAATGTCTCCGATATCTCTGACGTGTCTCCGTCTGGAGATGTGTACTCACAATATCGCCCAGCTAGGGGAATAACAATCAAATATGGAGGGCAATATTGTAGCTCAATAGGATGCATCTGTGAAGCTAGGATGCATCTGTGAAGTCACAGCTATCACCACGACGCATGTATTGTAGGTATTTCATCAAATTGTATTACATAATGTTTCTTTACAGCCAAAATGTAACATGTCATTGGCGACATCGCCCCCCCTCTAAAACAACAGGACTAACGAATACACTTTAACAATATAAAACTGAAATGGACCAGGACACTGTAACAGTTATTTTCAACATCACCTATTATTAGATACACTGTGCTCTGCAGACACAAGTGTCTGCTACAGCAGAAATGAGCAGAACATTCCCATAACGATTTAGTCACTAATATATCAGATGAAAATTTTACGTCCCTTTCCATGGCCAGCAATACTAAATGCCATGGTCGGCACGTTTTGATAAGGTAATTCGGGTAACTCTATGTCTAAGGTCTACGTTATTTTATGCAAAATAAGAGAGATACATGTACCTGCTGTTGGGAGTCCGTCGTCATCAACACCTGCAAACACTCCAACTTGCTGTGCGTGTTTCAAAATTAACAAGCATGTTTTCAACTTGCGAATTCAGATATTGGGAAAGGTCTAAACTGTAATTGCACTAAGACACACATGACTTAATCATGAGGGATATGATACAGACACAGTAGCAGGGACATGTTTCATTTTGATATCTGGCAATATATGCAGTATGAAAATGATTGATTATCTACAATAAAGATACACATTTATTTGCTTAACTGATACTTTCACAGACTTTTTAGTCCAACAGTTTCTGGCCCCCAGATGATATCATCCTTATAATCACATCAGTATGGCCTACAACAAAATTTTTAACATTTCTCGTATAATAAACTTGTTTGTAACAAATCTTACCTGTTTCTCAGCTGGAGTTTTCTGTACGAAGCCCCCTAGCGGATCATCTGTGATGTAGAAGGGGTGATATCTGGCAGGTTGGGAGGGGTCGTCTCCACCTTCCACTATAAAGGTGTAGTTCTGACCTCTCGTCAAGATCAGCTCTGGGATAAGAAGGTCGTTGATCCAATAAGCGATCCCCCAGCCTGGCTGCCCTGTGTGTGCACACCGGAAATCGTTATGTACAGTTACGGGTTGAAGTTACGATTGATCTGTTCGGCTCATACTTGGAACGATGCTATTGCCTCTCTCACATCATCGAAAAGAAATTTTCTATTACCAATCAAATCAACATCGCCTAAAGACGTCGGCTCTGGGTTGCGTAGACGGATACAAGAAACAGAAGCCTAGGGTAAAGATGGGCAGAACTTTCAGCTAGTCTTTTAAAGTTAAGTGGACAAATCCATTTGCATAGGTATTAACTAGACCCTTGTGCCTTCTGAAGAAGCAGGATTTCAAGGTGTGGGTTAGAATTGCCTGCTTTATCAGGAACTGCTGTGTAACTACTTCTAGTCGGAAACTTGGACGGCTACACCGGGGTGGTCATAGCTAGTGTTAATTACTTCCCACTGTTATCTGGCTTCCAGAAGAGTTTGAAATGCATAACTACGCCTGTTTAATGAAGTTCGTCAGAATACTAAAAGTACTGTAGTCTATACCTGTGATGGCCTCATAACCCCTCGCGAGACCCGAAGGCCCAATGCGGACGGTAAAGGTGGTGACGTCAGCGTTGATGACGTTGGCAGGCCATGGTGTGACAGGGGCAGGAGTTCCTCGGCCTCGGTCTATCATGCTACACATGTAGGAGGGGCTGCGTCCGAACTGGAGCTGGACACTTCCTGTTTTCACGATGAAAAAAGAATTGAGCACTGAACCATTTACCGTTCGCAATGGCCTTTTACGACGAAGGCAATGGATCCTATCTGAACCCCCCCCCCCTGATTCATCTTGCGGGTATCTAGTTCTTTAGGTCCATTTCGCTACAAACTACAAGTAATCTGTATTCTACCTTCATGTAAACGGCGGTAACTGCCTCTATCAACTTAGACCAAGTTTGAATGTAAAAACGAGTATAAACTATATTTCACTCTTGTGAACACCTGGCGCCTGCCTATATAATATTTTCATTTTCCATTGTTTTCCTTTAGGCCCAACCGGTACAACAAGAAAAACGGAGCTGAAAATAGTATAATACTACTCCTAACCTTGAGCTCTTGTGTGGTGCTTGGCGGCTACCCCACTCGGATTGATCGGTCCTATAGCCCAGGAGATGTACATGTTCTGTGCGGAGTCGATCACCTTGTCTGCCGTGTCGCCAGTGTTGATTGGACGAGAATACTTAATCCTTGTGATACCGTTGATCCTTGTACCTATGACGTCAAAGTTGTCATCTGTGCCCCCTACCCTGTCGTCTGGACACACGCCCGACGTGCCGCTGCACTGTAAACAAGAAATTGAGGAACTTAGAGTTTGGTCAATTTCTTGTCTTGCTCCTTACTATGGATTTCTCTTAAGCAAATACGGTAACAACTTTGGAGCCGGGCCAAACCAACCTCCACATCCCGCTTGCCCGTGGGACCAACTTTGGACCTGGGCCAAGCCTTACCCATGCTCGCAGTTTCCGGTTATGCCATCTTCGGCCTCATATTCTAACACTCTACAATATCCGAATGAGTAGGCTTCCTTCATGTGGTATCTCACTGCACTTGGGGTACCGGTGCGGCACTGCGGGGTTTGAAAGATGCTCAACGGATTTCAGAGATAAAGAACGAATTTTCTTACGTTTTGTGTATTTTGTTATCTTCTAAGTCGTACTTTACGTATTACGCAATATCTAAGTAAATCGTCGAAAATAACACAACAGTGCCTCAGTGAACGAACCCCGTAGTGCCGCACCGGTGCCCCAAGACCAAATGCAGTGAGATTTCACCCTTACGGACTGAAGTCTTTTCAAAAACGTTCACTACGGGTGAGTGATTTCAACCCTATACCTCTAGATCCAGAGGCTATCTATTCGACTGCACACACCACTACATGGTCTCCTACCTGTGAATATGCACCCAGAGTGTAGTCCACTGCTTTCGGAGTGTCGATGTCAAACCAAGCTACGGTCACGTCCGAGCCAACCATGCAGGTACGGTCGGCACACCCACTGATGCCGAAAGCCATGTAGTCACCGTCCGCTACTCGTCCCGCCAGCTGGAGGTTCAGGTTACCGGCCTGCAGTTCCCAGCTGACCTGGAAGTCGTCGTTCAACTCCTCACAGTTTCCAAGCTCCTAATGACATAAGCAACAGACGAAATATAGACGTGGAATGGATGGCAAAGGCATTTGTAAAGAGCTGAGAGAGAGGGGGAGGGAGAGAGAGCGAGAAAGAGAGCGATAGAGAGAGAGAGCGAGAGAGAGGAAGGGAGAGCGAGAGAAAGAGGGAGGGAGAGAAAGAGAGCAAGAGAGAGCAAGAGAGCGCGCGCACGCGAGAGAGAGAGAGAGAGAGAGAGAGAGAGAGGGAGAGAGAGAGAGAGAGAGAGAGAGAGACGACAGCGAAATACCTTTGTGTTGGAAGAAAGTCAAGCATGATTACTACCAACACAGATGAGCTTCCATGATAAAACCTTTTTGTCTCTTTCACATGATTTAGGACGGAAATGGTGAGAAGTTTTTGTGCTATGTCAGTAAATATATGGATAAATACCGACATGTAAAATGGCATCCACTAAATCATAATTAAAAAAGGCCATACCTGTGGAGGTGATGTAATGTCTCCCACGTATGGTGGGACGTTGAGGTCCGTGGGAATGAAGACCTCCCCGAAGTTAGCGGTGAAGCGGATACACCACATGCTGAGCCATTTGATGTCGTACACAGTCACATCTCCGGGCAGAGTGATGTCTATGGTTTGACCTGTGTAGCGCGGAAGACGTCGGTCAAAACTGTAAAAAAAAGGACAGACTTTCAGTATCACTGTGCGATGAAACTACACTCTATGCTGAAGTTGAATTTCACTCTATTTGTGCACAGGGCGGCAACCATCTTTGTTTCTTTGCCCTTGGGCCTATTTGGTTCTATTCAGAGAAGCCGTATAATGCATGTTTGGGGAAAAAACCCGAAATCCTACATCTCCACCCACTAATTAATAATCTTTCACTGCGCTTAAATCAATATGTGTAACGAAGATGTGAAGTCTATCGTGCTTTTGTCCCTACCTTCCGCGGTGATCCGGGACCTTGAAACCACGTGAGCTAGGTCTGTCTGTCGTGCCAGCCCAAAAGAATGCATCTACGTTTGAGGGAGTAAGAACATTGGAAAACCATCAACCATAACTGAAAATAAACGTTGAAATAAGAACTATTACATTAACAGAAATTTTAATAGAAAAATTATACAGATGCACGGAGGTTTGAAATTACTTAAGTCTTGTTTTCCTTTATCACTATAGGGCTTATTCACGTGACGTCATCACCCCTGCTCTCCGTAAGCGGCCATCTTGGGGTCCATCCCTGCAGCGAAGTTTCTCGGAGTCCGTAGGTCTCTAAATTTCCGGAAAAAGTGAGGTCGTTTGCCCTGTTTGACTATGCAACATGCCTCCAACCTCACTCACATCCTATGTTTACAACAAAACTCAAATCAAAATTACCCATCTTTGATCCGAGGGAAAGTTGAAAAAGTTGAATGAACACGGGACCTGACCCTCGGCCTGCCGTGCTGCGTCTCATGCAAGGACGGGTCGTGCCGCGGCTCTACGGCTGGTTGTTCACAGATAGCTCATAGCTAGCATCTTGTACAGCGCAGAAATTAATCACAGAACTAGGAGACATCATCTCCTTGAAATCCACTGTCCAAATCGCCACAGACGTAGCACTGCATGATATTTCCGTGTTGTTGTTGTTTTTCCCTTCGTGTTTGTTCCTTCGGCTTTGCTAGTTATCACACAAGAAATTCTAAACAAACCTTACTGTTACCCGATTTGTGTGCCATTTACCCTTCCTGAACCAACATTCCACCATCAGGCATCACGAAACTAGAAGGTTTGAAGAGAAATTGTGCATTTATACGGGAATATTTACAATTTCCACGAAGAGCTGCATTAGGGCGCTGCTCAAAACTGCACCCCAAGATGGCCGACTTCGCTCGTTGCTATAGGCCGGATCACGTGACTGAATAAGCCCTATACAGAATGGTACCAAACGCTGCCCACATTCCGTAGCCTTAAGCTTAGGGCACAACCCACCGTACGTGCAATTTGTCCGTACGTTTTTTGGGAGGCCACGTCCGCCACGTATTTCTGAAAACGTTCAGGTTGTACAGGGCAGGCACGTCGCCCGTACTGGCACGTACGCGGGAGGTGAATCCGCAGCCCGATGGCACACAAAGTTTTGCCTGCACGTAAAGTTCTACGGCGTGTCTGCGTGCTCCAAAATCCGTCGGATTCCCTACGAGTTCGTGCGGAGGCGGCACTTACCACTTACGGATCCCAAAATATTGCCCATGTTTTGGCACGTACGGCGGGTTGTGCCCTTAGCTTTAAAAAAAGGCACCTGTAACTCCCTGATATGAAAGAATAAATAGAAAATGTACAGCATTTTGCTCACCTGGTCCGAACCCATCATAGTGCAGGTTTGGAATATGGAATGTCTTGGCATCCGTGATGTTGACATTCCCGGAGCGAACTTGGTGTTGCCGTCGGGAGAATTCTCCGATGTTCCGCGGCCGTGGGATAACTAACCCGTCTGGGATGGCGACGTGACCAATGTTCCCAGTCTAAACCATTATTTGGAAAAAAGATAATGTTCAAACGGTTGGTGCATTCTTTAAGAGGGACATAGACGGAAGATGCATTGCGTTGTTTTAGGATAGTTTTGCGCTAACACTATCATACTTTCATCAATTCTGACAACACGTCAAAGATTTACTTCTTATGAAGACATTAATACTGAGGCAGAAAGCTGATACTTGCAAAAGGTCTCTCACTTTTCTTTGTTCTGAGAAGGTAGCCTTCTTTCTGTCTTTCTTTCTCTCTCTCTCTTTTTCTCTCTCTCTTTCTCTCTCTCTCTCTCTTTCTTTCTCTCTTTCTTTCTCTCTCTCTCTCTCTTTCTTTCTTACTTCTTTGTAAATTGAAAGTCTGTGAAAAATTTATTAGGTTTGTATGCTATACTTGTAAGACTAACGTTTTGACCCCAGACAGCAATCCATGTAACGCTGTCCAACGTTGTTCCGGCAGGAAGAGTCAGGACGATTCTTCTGTTGTCATAAACACCCAGCGGAGTCGCTCTGCCGAGGAGAACATGCATCTGCTCATTTTTTTTTCATTGCAACATTATAGGCTTTGTTGATTTGATTATATGAATGTGTGTGTGTGTGTGTGTGTGTGAAAGAAAGAGAGAGAGAGAGTGTGAGTGTGTGTGTGTGTGTGTATGTGTGTGTGTCTCTCTCTCTCTGTGTGTGTGTGTGTATGTGTCTGTGTATGTATGTCTGTGTGCGTGCGTGTGTACGTTTTGCTTCAGTAGGGGACGTATAGAGTATGTGGTAAGGAAACGGAGAAAGCTTAGCATCACCTCACCTGCCTTGTTCATCAGGTACCACGACTCCTGCACCTCCATCCGGTGAGTCAGTAGAGCCAGTACGGAACTGGACATCTATGAAAACATGGTTAGTAAATAGATACTTCAACGGCTAGAAGGCTTAAAGCTAAAATAATTGCCAATGGTACGCGGTAAAGGGTATCACTCCTAACCTATAAGCATGACACTTGATAATAAGTCTTAGACTATCTAAACCCGTATTTACAAATATCGCCATAGAACCTGCCTGCCCCTGTCTGATATCTTCCCAATCTTAATCTTTCATTCATACCTTCAAGCAAGGTTAGGGAAACAAAGGATGACGTAACCAGTGTCAGTCTGTACCAACCACCCCGATATACCCGCAAGGCATATAGTCTATGAATAGCCGTACACAACAAATGCAATCTCAAGCAGCGTATATGTGGATATGGTTGGTTATCTTGCACCAAAAGAATGAATATTGACAGAAGATTCTAGTCTACAATATTTTTTCAACACCTATCGCGGTGATCTTACTATTTCAACCTAACTTTCAGTACCTAGATGTTTGCCCAAGCAATAGGCCAATCATAGAATCCCTACAATTAAAATGAGTTAGGTTCAAATTATCGAGCTCTGTTATTTAGGAAACAGACACGTGGGGCTATTATAGGTTATTTTCATTATAGATCAGTATTCAAATCACTATGGGTTTATTTCAGCTCTCTATATATTGGAAATTTAGTTGTCATTACTTTTGGTTCGAAAATCTTCAGGCCTTGTCACTTCCATCGTACGATATCGTACTCTTCAGTACAACAAAAATAGAGCGCATTTTACACAGTCATGGATTGGTGGTGTAATATTTAGTGTCTAGCTGTCTTGTGAAGGGAGGGGTTGCCGCATATCCTGGCCTTGATGTAGTTCCTTTCTGTCAATAAAAGCCTCGCTTCAAACCGTAACCAAAACGAATCGTACGACAGTGTATCGTACGACGAAGCGCGCCTTGCATTTGTAGCTATATAGGTCCGATGTTGATCTAAAACCGTATACCTGAGACGGAACCGTCGAAGGAGAAACCCACGATCTGTACCCTGTCGGCGTCCACGGCGTACACCGTACCTGCCACCCCGCCTGGTCCGGCAGGGGTCGGGAAACTGCCGATCAACTGACCATAGTACTGGGTCTGAGCCAAACTGTTTCCTGTAGAAACGCATTACAGACTTCTATATAACACACATATATGTATGATAACGTTTTTGACTTATCTTTATCATATTTACATGCAAGGCAAGACATAGTGCAACGACAATTAGGTATTCATTCTCTCTCAAGTTGGGCGAACTCTCCCATGCTACACGAGCTCTCCGCCGCCCTTGTTAGCTGTGGCCCTCGGTAGTAGGGAGGGCCAGCTAGCTCCAACCGCGTAACTCCAACTGCTACCGAGTGCTGCAGCTAACCCGGGCGGCGGAGAGCTCTTGCAGCCCCGAGGAGAGTCCGCCAAACTCACGATACTGCTTATTATCATGCTAGTTCAATGGGTACAGTAAACAATAACAAGTCCATTTCCCTGAAACTTAAAGTACGGAGCTTACCTGTCAGAAAAGCTACAACCAGCACAATTGCAGAAATCTGAGTTCTGGATTCAACCAGGTGACAATGCATTTTAGGAACCTGTCCTCATACGTACATACGTATACGTACACTCAGCTCTCTGTCCTAGAACAGATCACGTATGCTGGGTTTTGATCGCTTCTGAGAAAAGTTCAGCAGGAAATGACCTCGGTAACAGAAGACACCAGGCACATGTGAAAGTGCCCAAACAGGTAAGGCTAGATCGTGTGCACTTTGACACTGTTAAGTAGGTGTCTCAATAAAGCCACAGTGTGAGACATTGGTGGCATCCCTGTCCGAGCGGTTTGACAACGAATTTCATCGGTAAAACCTAATGTTTTAACGCTTTGGTGTTTTGTTGTCTTTTTAGTCATACTTGTACTTTTAGCGTGGTGTCCCCATTACAGAGTCAAAGGTAACACAAATTCAACCTGGGACGAAACAACACAGCCAATAATAATGAATGAATGAAGACCTTTATTGCAGATATATACCCACTGAGTTAAGTACAGGTCGCAACAAAATGATAGTTGACAGATACATGGAATAATTATAATGTCAACCAACACAAGGATCAAACCCGGACGTTCCGCTGTAGTACCGTAACAAGCCACAAGTGGGCCAAAATCTAATCCCTTCCAGGTCCCACCAGGGTCTACACACAAATTGAAAACCAATACAATCCATCCAGGCATTTTCGAGTTATGCTGGTCTTCTACAACCCTCCCCCCACACACCCAGACACATACAAACGCTCCCGAAAGCATAACCTTCTTGTCGAAGGTAATTTTCTGGGGGATTCATTCGTGGAGTACAGTTTTATGCATATAATGTTTAGCAGACTAATATACGCTTGGAATTATATTGTGTTTTTCAAATGAAAATGCAATCTAATTCATTCAGTTTTAATATAATGATTAGCAGACAAGTATACGCTTAAAGTTCTATTGTATTTTTTTAGGAACATGCAATTCAATTCATTCATGTTTTTTCTGGGTTTTCATTTCAACAATTAATCACCAATTCGTCACACATCTATTGACAAAGTATTCTGACACACAATAGCTGGCGAAAAGATCAAACATAAGTATCACGATTTTACACCTACAGTCGCTGTTTCACACAACAACGTAAGGTATTTTCATGCACTGCGTATACGACCATGAGTTAAGCTCATTTCTCACTACAACATCGAGAACTACCAACTTTCGCAAAATAACAAATTTGCAAACACATAATGTGTCCGATTTATTTCAATATATGCAGACAATAATGACATAATCAATCCGTCTAGACGCAATGCATGTATTTTATGTAAAAGACTTATGCATACAATTGACCTGTTTAAAATGTTACGTATCATCTTTAAAAAGCATAACAGGCTATCAGATACGTTTGTGACGGGAAACCATTGGAAGCTGTAATATTTGGAAATCATCAAGTGCTGTGTAGTTTTGCCTGAGCTGTGGCTCAGAGATGTAACTGCAAGAATTTTATTTGCCTGTTCTTAGAAGTAAAAATCGAGGTGATAACATGTCACCGATCTGTAACGATGCCTATAATAGCAGGGCTGTCTAATAGCGAAATCGCGATTCACGCCCGAGACGATATTATGGCAGGAAAATCCTGACTACTCTAGAAAGACGAATGAATTTGGTGACGATTTCCTCGAGCCATATCTAAAGATCAAACATAAGTATCACGTATTTACACCTATTATCACAGTTTTACACAACAACGTGAGGTTTACATGCACTGCGTATGGCAATGAGTTAAGCTTAATTCTCTCATATGATATCGAGAATAGCCCACTTCGCAGAAGAACCAATTTAACACATTTTGTATCCAATTCATTTCAACATGCAGACAATAACGGAATCATTCATTCGTCTAGATACAACGTATGTATTTCATGTAAAAGATTTATGCATACAATTGACCTGTTTAAAGTGTTACATATCACCTTTAAAAATTATAACACCATCAGATACGTTTGTGACGAGAAACCACTGGAACCTGTAGTATTTGGAAATTTTCAAGTGCTGTGTAGTTTTGCCTGAGCTGTGGCTCATAATAGAGATGTAACTGCAAGAAGTTTGCCTGTTCTTAGAAGTGGAAATTGAGGCTTTGAACGATTTGTTATAACATGTTACCGATCTGTAACGATGACTATAGCAGCAGAGGCGTCTGATGGCGAAATCGCGATCCACGCCCGAGACGATATTATGGCAGGAAAATCCTGACTACTCTAGAAAGGCGAATGAATTTGGTGACGACTACATCGAGCCATATCTCACGACCTATCATACTGGGACTTGTGATGTAGAAATACCAGTAGAAACCGCGTCGACGTCGCCCCAACCCGAGCCACCGTGTCATGATGCTTCATTCTCGAAAGGTAAGGACTTACAAAGTGTACTTTTGTTTCAAAATATTGTGTTGACATGTAATGTTTTTCTGTAAGAGAGCTTTTAGAAAACATGACCCATCCATGAGCTATTTGTTTTTCTCTTTGTATTTATCACAATTTCAACTATATCGAACAGAATAACGAGAAAATATAAGGACCTTGCCCAGTTTCTGTTTAACACTGTTTAACACGCATTTGGTAGGCATTTCTAGTACTGCGCCGTTTTTCAAACAAGTCTCCTTTTTGATTGACAAAAAAAAAGATCAATACTAAAACGGTATGATAATTTTTTTTAAATCAGATGTAAAACTCTTTGACTGAATCACAACATCTATATCTGTTACACTGCCCTAACTACAATCATCAGAGATCTTCCCTCTTCGGCAATTTGAGAAGACTGGTAGGTTTTGATATGGACAATCTATCTGACGACAATTTAGTACAATTGCTTTTAAATGGATCTTCTTTTCTGTCCTCTGCAGACAACTCCAAAATATTAATGTTTGTGCAGACTTTTTTAATAGATACCAATCGCTTCAATAATGACTAATCATCATCCTACCAGTCTTCAGGGACTTAGTTAATCATCATATTCTCAGTTTATATATTTGAATCTTCATTTGTTGTTTTGCTTCAGTGCTTTGCCTACTTGTTATTTTGTTATCTTGTCTTGTTATCTTGTATTTATCTATCCATGTATTTGTATTCTTTTGCGGTGGCGGCATGAATATAAGTCACGACTTGAGTGTGCCGTCACCATGTCTTGTAAATATATGTTGCAACAATAAAAAAAAACAACATCTATATCTAACTGGACATAGATAAATTTTAGTTAACGAGTGGTATCAAGCAATATAAGAAAAGAAAAAATTAGATGTACATTATATTTGCACACTGGTCATGTCTGAGTGGAAAATGATTTTCTATTCTGTCATTTGCAATTATGCAGCCAGGACGCCTTTAGATTTTTTACCCGGTATTTCGCGTTCATTTACCATAGAGACGATAAGCGCACTCCATCCGTGCTGAAACTGTTTTGTGTACGCTGGCCTTTTTTTTTCTGTTTGTAGATTTCATAGATTAGATCTGATTATTTATCACATTCATTTAGCTCTGAAAAGTATTTAAAATAAATATCGTGATAACTGAAAAAGTTGTGATAATAGATCTTGGGTTTAATGTCTCATTAATTCACCAATTGAGAGGTATAAGTATCTTCTACTGGAGAATTAATGTGATAGCAACCCCCTTATCACATTAATTCTCCATACAGATATCTAGTATTCTATATGGAGAATTAATGTGATAGCAACCCCTTTATCACATTGATTCTCCAAAGAGAGATCCAGGATTCTTATATGGAGAATTAATGTGATAGCAACCCCTTTATCACATTAATTCTCCATAGAAAGATCCAGAAATCTTTACTGGAGAATTAATGTGATAGCGACCCCCTTATCACATTAATTCTTCAAAGAGAGATCCCGGATACCTATCTGGAGAATTGATGTGATAGCAACCCCTTTATCACATTAATTCTCCATAGAGATATCCAGGATTCTTCTACTGGAGAATTAATGTGATAGCAACCCCTTTATAACATTAATTCTCCAAAGAGAGATCCAGGATTCTTATATGGAGAATTAATGTGATAGCAACCCCTTTATCACATTAATTCTCCATAGAGATATCCGGGATTCTTTTACTGGAGAATTAATGTGATAGCAACCCCCTTATCACTTTAATTCTTCAAAGAGAGATCCCGGATTCCTATCTGGAGAATTAATGTGATAGCAACCCCTTTATCACATTAATTCTCCATAGAGATATCCAGGATTCTTCTACTGGAGAATTAATGTGATAGCAACCCCTTTATAACAATAATTCTCCAAAGAGAGATCCAGGATTCTTATATGGAGAACTAGAGTTCCTCGAACACACATCTTCGCCAAATAAACATTCTTTATCGAAGGTCGTTGTTTTTGAATGATTAATGTATGTAATTATGGCTATAATGGGCCGGATAAGCACCAAATACAGCTTAATACGAGATGTTAATATAGCAAAGCTGGATGTAAGGTCTTTAGTTAGGCTAGGTTAGGTTAGGTCTTTAGTTTTATATAAGATTTCACTCTACAAAATGTACCAAATACAGCTTAATACGAGATGTTAATATAGCAAAGCTGGATGTAAGGTCTTTAGTTAGGCTAGGTTAGGTTAGGTCTTTAGTTTTATATAAGATTTCACTCTACAAAATGTACATTGCAGTCTTTTCGTAAAAAAAGAAATAATAAACAAACTTTGAGTGAATATTAGATAATAGGTCATCTAAGGGTTACCTAAGGGTCATACGTAAGGATTGTTACGGCCCCGCCTTGGTGAATGTTTGTGTCCATCTCATGAAAATAGTAAGTAAAGTTTTGCAATCGCGAGTTAAGTGAGAGGTATTTTACACAGTCTACCTGGCCTGGCTATCACGTCAGGCTACTCAGATCCCCCCATTCATAGCCCCGCAAAGACAAAATAGCTGATTGACAGGCATAGTAATTGCTAATATCCAAGTATTAGTATATTCATAAGCCTTACTTAGATCCTCCTCTACAACCTAGCACAAACCGAGACAAGATACGATACCACCCGCGTTCTATGACCGCACTCGTTCAACCCGGAAGTATATGATATTGTCGTAATCGGTTGCACGGAAACCCCCATGCAGTGTGAAATCGAGGCCAAAATCAGGCAAAAAGAGCCAGTTTGAAGGCCAACTTTGACTCTTCAAATCTCATCCCGAAATAGTATTTGAATCATTAAGCGTACTGTATGCGATCGAACAACTCATGAGGATTACGTTGGCACCTTTGACAGCCTGATTTGGCCCACCGCGATGTTTTAATCTTTTTTTACGTGACCATGTCTTATGCCTCAAACGGGCGGGCGTGTAACACCCTGCCATGGCATGACGATTAGTTCTGCTCCACCTTTGATTTGTCTGTGCTAAGACCCGGAGACTGAGGGCAGGGGGTTAATTTGGTGTGACTGGCCCTTGTCAGGGAAAGGAGATCAGGCTTCTGCTTCTGTCTGAAGGGCTTGAATGATAAATGAAGATTAATGGTCCACACATTAGTGCTGGACTAGGGTGACAATGGTGACAGTGTCATGTTGCACTGCACACCTTTTGTAAGGGATGTGGTTCTCTCCATGATAAGAATCCCAAAGTATTTATATTAAGTAGATCGCAATTTACATAATTAGCATCTCATTATGTTGATAATCACCCTAAGTACCTACCTACCAAAAGTAAAGAATATCCATCAATCCCCTCTGCAGTTATCCTTTTTAAAAGTTACAAACTATAAGACCCACTGCAGTTCCAAACAAGCTGCTAGGGGGCCCAAAATTACACCATTCACTCCTAGTCCCAACAGCTATCCACCACTTAAAAATGATGAACATGGCACTTCTGGAAAATTTAGGCGCAAGCTTTGACGCTCACTTGCAGTACCAAAACAAGTCGCTAGGAGGCCCATTATCGAACTTGACCTTCCTTTCTGTGTCCCCTACCTATCAACAAAATATCATTAGCATCCATGTAGAACATCTCGAGTTACCGTGTTAACAGACAAACGCAATTACATACAAAGCCAGCTACAGCACCATAGGTAAAAGCTAGCTAAACCATTCTCGCACATGACAATCCTTTACACAACCGCTACACACCTGCCAAATATCGTAGAAATCGCCCAGCTGCATTTTGAGTTATGCTTCTCGAAACAAACCTCGAAAAAATACAAAGGTCGCTGCTGTACCGTAGGAAAACGCCAGGTAAACCATTTTCAAACTAGGCATGCCTTTCGACAACCGCTACACACCTACAAAAAATCAAAAAGTTCCATCCACAATTTCTCGACTTATATGATGTTGACCTACATACAGACCCAAGTAAGCAATCTTATAATCTTCGCTGGCGAAGATAATTAATGTGATAGCAACCCCTTTATCACATATACCTCATATATGATATATGGGTACATATACATATACCACTGTTTGCCCTTGCCCTAGCCATGACTCTAGGTGTAAAGGAGAAACTAGTTTATAAAGGTGGCACCAATATGGAAGCCATGAGTCACGTTGAGTGTAGTTACCAACTTTGTTTCAAAATGATGCCAGTCTATCACATTAAACGAGTGTCACTTTTTATTCACCAGTGCACTTATTGAATACATGAATGCCTTGTTGGCTATGATACCATGTTTTGTCGTGTCAATTCTTGTTTACAATGTTTATGGTGCCTATTTTGACAATGTGGCCAACTTGCTTTTGTACCCATCTTTTTTTCGCCCTATCTCGCTATTTTTGCAGTCTGCTAAGGGTGTCTTACATAAAATTTCCTTTCTGTAAGAATGAGAAGTTAACTGCATGTGTTCCGACTCTATCGGTCTTCTTTAGTCTCAGTACTAGTATATAAATTACCAACGTCTCCACGGCCTACCCTGGGAGCCAGACAGAAACGGGTAGCTAGCGAGATTTGTTCGCGAGTTTTGTTCAGCCCGCCGACCTCACATTAGCGCTCCGGGGATTTTCAGCCCGGAGGAGTTATCGCTACCCTCTTCCTAATCGGGCTTAAACTCCCCGGGGCGCTAATAGGAGCTCGGCGGGCCTAATTGTCTTGGGCTACCGAATAACTGTCCTAGCCTGCCCGATCTCGGATGGCCCCCAGGGTACCACGGCCTAGCAATCTGGATCCAATTCCATGGATCTGCGGGCCTGTGTTCGATCCCAGGGTCGGGTCGGCTCGGCTCGGACATGTTGTAAGACTTGTAAGAGATTGCTTTAGTCTTTCGGAAGGGACCCCGACCTAAAATGGAACTACCTTGTTCCTACCTGGCCTGACGAACTCTCAGAGTTCTCTATGATGATAAAAGCTCCTTGGACAAACCCAGATGACTTTCTATGCCCCATCCCGCGGTGTTGGGGGAGTACCCTGTGACGTCTTTTCCGGTCTCATGTTCCCAAAATAGGGGGCGCTTCGTCAGTTTTCTCCAAAACAAGGGCGTTATATAACCAACTGAAGTATATGTACGTAACATTCATAAAGTTTTTCCCCAAATAAAGGACATTATGTAACACCAAAATGTAACGTGTCTGGTGTTTAATTCCGTAAACGATTGCATGCTGTGAACTGGTGACGGTAACCACATTCTGATGCGAACAGGCCTTTATCACAACTTTGTCAAATTAATTCACCAGTAGAAGAAACATGGATCTCTATTTGGAGAAATAATGTGATAAGGGGGTTGCTATCACATTAATTCTCCAGTAAAGATTTCTGGATCTTTCTATGGAGAATAAATGTGATAAGGGGGTTGCTATCACATTAATTCTCCATATAAGAATCGTGGATCTCTTTATGGAGAATTAATGTGATAAGGGGGTTGCTATCACATTAATTCTCCAGTAAAGATTTCTGGATCTTTCTATGGAGAATTAATGTGATAAGGGGGTTGCTATCACATTAATTCTCCAGTAGAAGATTTCTGGATCTTTCTATGGAGAATTAATGTGATAAGGGGGTTGCTATCACATTAATTCTCCATATAAGAATCGTGGATCTCTTTATGGAGAATTAATGTGATAAGGGGGTTGCTATCACATTAATTTTCCAGTAGAAGAATCGTGGATCTCTCTATGGAGAATTAGTGTGATAAGGGGGTTGCTATCACATTAATTCTCCATATAAGAATCGTGGATCTCTTAATGGAGAATTAATGTGATAAGGGGGTTGCTATCACATTAATTCTCCAGTAGAAGATTCCTGGATCTCTCTATAGAGAATTAATGTGATAAGGGGGTTGCTATCACATTTCTTCAGAAGAAGGTTGAAAATCCTTTGGCGAAAAATGTGACAAAGTTTTTACTTATCGCTATCACATATTTTGTAATTATCACGCTTTTCATGAGAAATACTTTTTTGAGCTAAAAGAATGAGATAAATAGCTTCACCTTTTTGCTGCTTGTTCAAAATAATTAAGTGCGTTCCATCCTATGAATAACTCTAGGAGGTAGTACACACTCTGACT
>NW_023365729.1:421872-461563 GCF_000003815.2 Branchiostoma floridae
AAAAAAGGGGGTTGCTATCACATTAATTCTCCAGTAAAGATTTCTGGATCTTTCTATGGAGAATTAATGTGATAAGGGGGTTGCTATCACATTAATTCTCCATATAAGAATCGTGGATCTCTCTATGGAGAATTAATGTGATAAGGGGGTTGCTATCACATTAATTCTCCAGTAAAGATTTCTGGATCTTTCTATGGAGAATTAATGTGATAAGGGGGTTGCTATCACATTAATTCTCCATATAAGAATCGTGGATCTCTTTATGGAGAATTAATGTGATAAGGGGGTTGCTATCACATTAATTCTCCAGTAAAGATTTCTGGATCTTTCTATGGAGAATTAATGTGATAAGGGGGTTGCTATCACATTAATTCTCCAGTAGAAGATTTCTGGATCTTTCTATGGAGAATTAATGTGATAAGGGGGTTGCTATCACATTAATTCTCCATATAAGAATCGTGGATCTCTTTATGGAGAATTAATGTGATAAGGGGGTTGCTATCACATTAATTTTCCAGTAGAAGAATCGTGGATCTCTCTATGGAGAATTAGTGTGATAAGGGGGTTGCTATCACATTAATTCTCCATATAAGAATCGTGGATCTCTTAATGGAGAATTAATGTGATAAGGGGGTTGCTATCACATTAATTCTCCAGTAGAAGATTCCTGGATCTCTCTATAGAGAATTAATGTGATAAGGGGGTTGCTATCACATTTCTTCAGAAGAAGGTTGAAAATCCTTTGGCGAAAAATGTGACAAAGTTTTTACTTATCGCTATCACATATTTTGTAATTATCACGCTTTTCATGAGAAATACTTTTTTGAGCTAAAAGAATGAGATAAATAGCTTCAGCTCTTAGATTTGAGTTTGTAAGAAATCTTTACTGAGGTCCGCCAGAGTTCACAGTAACATCTCAAAAGACAAACACAAGACAGCACAAACCAGACAGTGTGATTTTTTGCATGACCAAACAGCCCAGGTCAATACTGAATATAGCTACGCCGATGATCACGATTCACGAGTATACAATGTACATACATCGACAAGGAGTCAACGGCTTTGGGTAGGCAGGACGTAAAAGAATTAAAAGGGAGCATTTATTAGTTTCCATCACATCACATGGGAAGATAGACATTTTTTAGTTAACTTACGTATGACTCAGTTTCAAAGAACATTACTTGAAGTCATCAGTTTACTTGGTTAAAGGGTGTTACTATTTATTGTCCTGTGACCATAAAAGCCCGGCTAGATTCTTTATGCACTTGTGTTTATGTTTTATCATAAAGTGGAGAGGTTCAGCAATGTTAATTTTACAGGACAATAGCTGCAATTCATAGACAATTGGGACCTTCAATCAGACACATTTCATTTGTTTTTAAGAGCTGTTGAAAATATACCTAGCCATTATGCAACTTAAAATTAAACGAGAGCGTTTGTATTTCACAGATGCGTCGAGAAGGCCCAGCACAAAAGTCCACGACGACGACGGCATTTCTAAAGACCAAAACAAGACAACTGAAACCAGGGATGATGATGTTTCGCAAGACGCAACAGATAAAGACGACACTTACACCAGTGACCACGAGTATACTTACATCGACGACACGTCGGTAGAGGGTAGACGGGATGCAAAAGAAGGGCAACGTTCAGATATCGTAACATCACATGATCTCAATCCATCTCAAACAGACCCGCAGGACCAGACAGATCACGACTATACCTACACCGATGATCACGACTATACCTACACCGATGATCACGACTATACCTACACCGATGATCACGACTATACCTACACCGATGATCACGACTATAACTACATCGACAACACATCAACAGTAGATACACAAGCTGCAAAAGGAAGCCCCGGTTCCGTCACATCACATGGCCACTGCCCACCCCAAGCAACCGAGCCTGTAAAAAACGCATCTCTACAACAAGGACAGAGAGGTGAACAATTCTTTACTAATACATGAATTTCATGCTACATTTCAAGCACATTTCACTCCATATCCCCTTTATTTTTCTGCTGTGCTCCTTCTTTAGGTGCAGTTTCATGCTATTCCACAGACTTTGTAGTTGTCATCGGAATGAAAGAGGATATGTGGTATTCTGTCAAATTTCCGTTTGATATCTAAACATGGAAAGTCGATAGTGGTCGATTGTAATCAGATCGATGAAAACAAACGCTTTTCGAGTTTTGTTGTCTTTCTGCCATACCTGTGCGTTTAGCATGATATCCCGATTGTAAAGACAAGAACAACGCAAATTCAATGTCAAGCGGAGCGACGCCGTACGTCAACGTACCGCATGTGCAGTCCAATGAGATACTCCATCTTTATAGACAAGTCCAGGACATGGACACTCTTTTTAAAATCAATCTTATGAGTGATTTTGTGGTGTTAATTTATCTAGCAGGCACCCTGGTCTGCCAGCTTCAACAATTCAAGGTTGGGGCAATCGTCATATTTGTTGCCGCCTTGATCGTCGTTGGGCTTCTCCTGTTGACGGGGGTACTGCCTCCTGACGAGCACAGCCACACGGGAAGTTTGCCTTTTTGCTTTGATTTTGATTAACCACATGAGCTTACGCATGCAGAAGCACAGAAAATTGACTAATTTTGAAAGACAGATCCATTAGTACCAAATTAAGAATAGCTATTAACTTGATTAGTAACCAGATTGGTTAAAACGCTGCCGTTGCTATGCACTCTCGTATAACCAACTTATTTAGGGGGTAGAATGGCTAACGTATCTGTAGTTATAGCTACAAGGTATTTTATAGTTATAGTTCTGTCGTCAGAAAAGGTTGAGGCTCATTTGCCTTCTCAGTGTTTCAGTGTTTCACGGCTGAACATTCGCATTGTCTGTTCGTTTTGTCAGATAAAAACTATAAAAAACATTGTTTAACGTTCCACTAAACATACAAACATCTTTAGCCTACATAGACAGCATATTGTGACATGTACTTGAATAATGTAATGATATATACAATTTGGTACATCGTTTATTACAGCAATCTACATCTATGTGGCCTGGGCCCGATACAACTCAGTCACCTGCGATGTGGAGTTTGGGCTCTTCATCTGACGCTCCAAGGTCCAGGACAACAGTAGTTGTGGGCACAACTGACATCGACGTAAGTTAAACCTAATAGATTGGCTTATTCGACAGCATAGTCATTATAACAGTTATTGTGCCCGTACACAGAGGCCATTTTATGATGAGATGTCTTCCTTTTTTTCACCAAAGGTCCATTCAAACTCAAGCTCTGGAAATCGCATGTCAACAAGAATGGCAAATCCAGAAACGACTGCAAGTAAGAATATCATTTTGCCTAATCAATATTACCAACAACTTCAAACTTTAAGATTATCATTTTTCCTATGTATTACCGACAACGTCCAACTTTGATTGGGTGTAACAGATACAGAGTGATAAGTCTAAATTGAAAAATAGTATAACTTTTTTAAAAGATAAAAAACCGCATCGATCACTCATTTTATTGTACAACGAGGCTAAAACAAGTAAGTCGTAGAAACGTTGAGATATATGGAAATTGAAAATTGTATTCTCAATACCGACAACATTTTATCCCCCAGACATAAAGGTGACACCGATCATGACAAAAACCTTTGATGTGGACGGCCGTCCCCACAGAGTCTCTGTGTCGACAAGTGGGAAAATAGCCGTGGCTTTAAAAGGGCGTCAAATCAACATCTATGACAGCCGTGGTGCCTACCTCCTGCATTTCGCAACAGTTGTGGTGAAAGGATGGCCCCGGGAAAAGACCCAGATTTACCCTCACGATGTTGCTTTCGGTACCGTCAACAACGACGACGTTTGGGTTGTAGGCGGGGACAACGTGTCCCATTACGTGGCGTTGTACGGTCATGCTGGGACTTTCTTAACCAGTTTTGCCATTCCTCGTGTCTCAACCCCTCGTAGACTTGCTCTGAACAGAGGATCAACTCTGACCATTCTGACAGAAACGGTCGTGCATCGTGGGGCGGTAAAGGTGTTCAGGATGAACGGGATGCTCGTTCGAAGTTTTGGCCGGCGGCAGGGCTTGATGTACCCAACAGGCATCACAGTGGACAACAAAGACTACATCCTAGTGGCAGACTCCCACACTGCCTACATCTACATGTATCAGGAAAATGGGCGGTTCCTGCTCAAGTTTGGAGGGAAAGGGAGCAACAACGGCCAGCTGAGCCTCCCCATTGACATCTGTACGGACAGTTCTCGTCACATCATCGTGGCTGACTCGGGAAACCAGCGGGTGGAGCTGTTCACAAGCCGCGGGAAACTCATCCGGCACATCGCTACTGATGTGGACCCGCTCAGCATTGCCATGGGTACAGAAGGACAGTTGGTCATGAGTGAATCGTCCAAGAACAAAGTGACTATTATGAAAATATATTGATCATGAAACCTTGTGAGATTAGTGCTCTATGCGATTTTATTCAGTATTTCCGTAGCATGAACCGCCTCATATTGTATTACATACTCATGATGCATTACATTGTAATTGCAACGTGGTTTCTGTACGTGTATTAAACTGTAAAATTTTGCTCATTAGATGTGTTAACAAGTAAATGTAATGACTCTCAAAACTAAATGTACTCGTGAAATGACATCTTAGTCGACAATAGAAAATGTCATGTTTCGCTCTTTTGTTCTGTTATTTGGTGGGCTTAATGATAATTTAAAATATGAACAATCACATCCGAAAATAATTGCATCAGGTTGGTAGAATATAGGATATATGAGAATTCTTGTACACAACCAAATTAAACTTACTTGCTGACTCCAGTCAGAAGCTCTGAGGAAGATCTCTGACAGACATCGAAACGTCAGCAAGTAAGTTTAATTTGGTTGTGTACAAGAATTCTCATATATCCTATGAACAATCACACATTACCGCAATACAAAAAAAAAATTGGCAAGAAGAGCAAGTAGAAAGACAGCTTAATTCTAATATGCTTTGCATAGTTTACCTGCATTTGTGTTTTGACAAGAGAAGAACAAATACTGTATTTAAGTACATAGAGATTGCATACTTACTTGTGGTTTCAACATTTACGAAACCAACCTAATATCAATACCTAAGCGACACCATATGTGTTTTAATAAATGTATCATATGTGTTTTAATAAATGTATCATACATTTCTACCCGGTCACTTGGTTTTTTAAGCTACTGTTTTACTACATCACACGAAATAAACAGTTAAGCACACCTCAAGTAATTAGCAAAATTTTAATTTTTCTCGAAAGTATGCTTTACAAATACTGAGCAGCACCAAGCGTCCCCGCTTAAACATCTGAAAATGGCATCAAATTTATATCAGATATACTCAGTCACAGATAAGCAATTACAATTACACACTCACAAGTTACATACAATTACTCTCTTTATTAGGTTCTATAATCTTAATGCATATCAGTGCCACTAACTTTACGTTCTATCTGTGGATGTCTTTTGTAGTAAGGTAGTTCTGAGTTATTGCAGTTTGGGCTGCTTTAAATCTGAAATCAAGTTATTTAAAGTTTTGAGAGATCAAAACATTCAGACAAGCTATCCTAGTAATTTCTGAAGAAAAGTAAAAGCTCTTTACTCGAAAAGCACATCAGTTACAGACAGAATTCCTACACCTCTAGAAACAATAACGTCCTGTAAAGGAACAAAAGTAGTTGCCATTTTAACATTTTTGTTAGACAATCGCAGTAAAGTTTGCAAAAACAATTTGTATCCAATCTATTTTAACAAGCAAAAACTATAATCATAGTGAATTCGTCTAGAATAGATGCATACATTTCATGTACAAGACTTATGCATAAAATTGACCTGTTTAAAATTAAATCATTTCTATCCAATTTATTTTAACAAGCAAAAATTACGAAATAATCAATCTGTCTAGACCAAATGCATATATTTCATGTACAAGACTTATGCATACAATTGACCTGTTTAAAATGGTATATTTAGCCTGCGAAGTACGTCATTGAATAAAACAATTATCTTGTTTGTATGATTTGTCTAAGCTGTAGCTTTAAAGGGAGAACTGATAAAAGGCTGCCTGTTCTTTTAAAAGATAACAGGTAACCAATCTGTCACGATGTCTAAAGCAGCAGGGCCGTCTAATGGCGAAAACGTGATTCACGCCCGAGACGATATCATGGAAGAAACGGAAAATACTCACTGCTCTGGTCAGGAGGACGAATTTGGTGACGACTACATCGAGCCATATCTCACGACCTATCACTTTGGAACTTGTGATTTGGTAATTCCAGGAGAAACCCAATAGGGGCTGCACGAGCAACCTCCATGGAGGAGCTCCACAGAGCTGACCTCCATGGAGGTTGCTCGTACAGCCCTCCAGCTCCACCGAGCGAGCTCTATGCGCTATGAATACAAACACTTGGTTCTCGTCACCTTCATGGAATTTTTTTGTATTACATGGAGGAGCTTCTCTCGTAAAGGACAAACAACCGGACTGAACTAGCAGTTGTACGCAAAACATGGTACACGGGGTATGAATGTAAACATTTGCCATGATTTGGTTCACGTCACCCAAAACAAATTGGTCTTAGCGCTCTATACGGTAACAGAGGGCTGTTTGAGCGGCGCTCTACGGGTTATGAATGTAAACACTTGGTTCACGTCACCATCAACAAATCGGTGTTTAGGGCTCCATACAGAGATACTGTAAACAACAAACACACGGAGCCGATAACTGCTTGAGCAGCTCCACGGGCTATATGAATGTAAACACTTGGTTCACGTCACCATCAACAAGTCGGTGTTTAGGGCTCCATACAGAGATATTGTAAACAACAATCACACAGAGCCGATAACTGTTTGAGCAGCTCCACGGGCTATATGAATGTAAACACTTGGTTCACGTCACCATCAACAAATAGGTGTTTAGGGCTCTATACAGAGATATTGTAAACAACAAACACACAGAGCCGATAGCTGTTTGAGCAGCTCCACGGGCTATATGAATGTAAACACTTGGTTCACGTCACCATCAACAAATCGGTGTTTAGGGCTCCATACAGAGATACTGTAAACAACAAACACACAGAGCCGATAGCTGTTTGAGCAGCTCCACGGGCTATATGAATGTAAACACTTGGTTCACGTCACCATCAACAAGTCGGTGTTTAGGGCTCCATACAGAGATATTGTAAACAACAAACACACGGAGCCGATAGCTATTTGAGCAGCTCCACGGGCTATATGAATGTAAACACTTGGTTCACGTCACCATCAACAAATCGGTGTTTAGGGCTCCATACAGAGATATTGTAAACAACAAACACACAGAGCCGATAGCTGACCAAGCAGCCCCATGGGCTATGAATGTAAACATTTGGTTCACGTCACCCAAAACAAATCGGTCAGAGGTCTGTCCAAGCAGCGCTCTACTGGCTTTGATTGTAAACATTCGGTTCACGTCACTCAAAACAAATCGGTCAGAGGTCTGTCCAAGCAGCGCTGCACGGGCTTTGAATGTAAACATTCGTTTCACGTCTGACCCAAAACAAATCGGTCAGAGGTCTGTCCAAGCAGCGCTGCACGGGATTATTTTTATTCTTCAAGTCGATGTTGGGTCGCGGAATTATTAGTGGGTTGGCAAAAGTAGTAGAATTTTACCGGCTCGCTCCCCCCCCCCATTTATGAATAGATACTTGTTTGTTTGCCATTGCCAAGAATGCGAAAACTTCGCACCTTCATGCTAATCGTCCAGAATGGTTGATTTAGCCCTGTTTGGGAAAATCTGTTGGCCTACTAGAAAAAAAGGGTTTTATAAAACAAATATTTAGACCTATTGCGGAGATCTGCAATACCAGGGGTGCCTGTTTTTAGAAGAATTTAACTGCCTGCCAAGAGAAAATAGTCTGTCCACCCATCCGTGCTGGATACGGGCAATTAGGTAAAACTTCCTTGCTAAGAGGTTTGCAACAGGTCTAAATATTTGTTTTATGAAACCACATGTTGTTGTTTTGTCATAATGGGCAGCAGAGCGCACGCATGGATGTTGGATACAAAAATTGAAAGAACAATCGTGATGGTGATAAATTTAGAAATCAAAACAACCCGTTTATTGAATGAAGCAAGCGGTGCATTGTTTATATGTCAGCTCTTGCAAAGAAAGCTGAAAGTTCGCACCTCCATGCTAATTCGAAATCGTCCCAAAGCGCGCTCTTTCCACGCCAGAACACTGACGCCAGCAGCTGGCTGACTGTCCTATGACGTACTCTTCAAGCAGAGGCTTGTGGGAAAAATCGTGACCATTTCCTTTCATATCAATTTGTTTTGAAGGCCGGTCGAAATAACATTATAAAAGGAAAAAGTCACGACCAACCTCTGTTTGGAGAGAAGGTCATATACATGTAGCCCGGTATAGTGATAAAGTCAAAGTACAATTTGCACAAACTATCTAATTTTAAAGGTTTTAATACTAGTATCCAACCATTGGTGTTTACGAGCAAGAAGGTGAGCAAACTTCCTTGGTACGAGGTTTGCAACGACGGGCATTATGTTGGAGTTTACTTCTTGCATAGTGTTATATACCAGGGAGCTTTCAGATGAACACCCCATCCAAGCGTGTATTTGCCTGTTTCGGTCATTCCACTTAGATGTATCTGCGGGGGTTTTATACAGATATCTTTACCTTGCAGATGTCCATGTTACGATAATATCTTTGCTTTATCTATTTTCCCAATCTATTTCTCTCCGCAGTCTCTTCGTTTTCAGTGTACGTAGAAATAAAAGTGAAAAACAACAATTACGTGTTGTTTGTGCGTGTTCGTCACATTGGCTCCCCCCTTTGACAGAATGGAGTTATCCAGTAAAAGTTACTCGGGTGGTCTACACTTTGTTTGGCATACCGTCTGTGAGCGTTATCTCGTTTTCATTCATACACTGATACAGTTGGAAATCGGTGCAAACCTAACTGGCTGATGAATTTAGACGATAAAATAGACGATAAAAACGACTAAAAAAACAGCCGGAGCCTAACCTCTGCTTGGAGAGAACCTCTTGCACTAGTACCTGAAAGTTAATGCTCTAACGTTAACATGCTTAAAATGAAACGTAGCTAAAATTATTGATAAAGAGAAAAGGTTATTGTCAGATGACTTTGAAACCACTATATTCATATACTAGAAATTGAGCATGATAGCTTCGACTGAGACATCAGTAGGTATGTGATGTATTTTTGATCAGTTGTAATTTTATAATTTTCTGTGAAATATGATTTCTTGAAGGTGCGGCGTGCCATGTCTGTGGTTACAGGGGTGTATTCAGGAAATATTTGCGGAATTCATACAAGCTCTAATGATCGTATGGATTCCGTAAAACTCATGACAGTCAGATTCGTGAGTTACTTTAATCTCCAAGCAAGGAAGTTGCTCCAAGCAGATCCTAAAATGGCATAAGATTATAAGTACGAAACTCAGGCCAAGAAGCACAAAAGGTGCCCTTTGCCTGAATTGCAAGGAGCTTACAAACTTCGATGTTAAAACCTTTGAGATCAATCTTGAATCAATACTAGTAGTCAAACTCAAAGATAGTTTATTGACAGTATTACTCTACCGGACTACAGGACCCACTCTCCAAGCAGGCATGTACAGCTTGGTAGAGTCTTCGATATTGTAACCTTCTTATATGCCGGTAAGACCAGCGGGGAAAAGTCAGACCTTCAAGAAAAAAGTCACACTTTACTCTACCAACGTCTGCTTGAAAAGTTACTGGCCAGTCAGCCAGCTGCTTCCGGCGAGTGTTCTGGCGTGGTAAGGGCACGCTTTGGGGCGATGTCGGATTAGCAAGGAGGTGCGAACTTTCAGCTTTCCTTGGGAGAGGGACAAACATTTCACCGCTCGCTTCATTCAATGAATGGGTTGTTTTGAGTTCTTCTTGGACAACAAGAACTTTCTTTGAAATTAAGATCACGGAATTCATACGATCTCTAATAATAGTAAATATATCTTGTGCATTTCGCAACTCATTTGAGTTCAAATCCGCGTCTTTTTTATAATGAATCGTATGAAAAACATATATATAAATTCATACATATTCCATAAAACTCTTATGAAAGCCGTTATATTCTTATAATAACAGGCACCCTGGTTTGGAAATCCCCTCATAACAGGTCGCAATATCGTTTATGAAACCAAATGTTTCTTTTGTTTTGGTAGTGGACCAACAGATTTCCACAAACTTGTTACAAGGCTGAAGTAAACCAATAACAGCTATTAGCACGAAGGTGCGAAGCTTCCGCATTCTTTACAATGGCAAACAAACAAGTCACATCTATTTTCAAAGAAGAGGTTGGGTCCCCATGTGAAGGGAGCGAGCCGGTAAATTCCGACTACTTTTCCCAACTCACTATTCTGTAACCCAAAATCCGCATGAAGAAAAAAATATTCAGTTTCTTGGGTCATTTAAAGGTACATGAGATAAGGAGTTTTGTTTTGTCCGCATGGTTTATATTCATAGTGCGTAGAGGTGCTGGCTCAGATCTCCGCTCTGCTAAATGATTTTGTACAGACCGGTTTGTTTTGGGTGACGTGAACCAAATGTTTACATTCATAGCCCGTGGAGTGCTGCTTGGACAGACCTCTGACCGATTTGTTTTGGGTGACGTGAACCAAATGTTTTAATACATTCATAGCCCGTAGAGCGCTGCTTGGACAGACCTCTAACCGATTTGTTTGGTTACGTGAACAAATGTTACATTCAAAGCCCGTAGAGCGCAGCTTGGACAGACCTCTGACCGATTTGTTTTGGGTGACGTGAACCGAAAGTTTACAATCAAAGCCCGTAGAGCGCTGCTTGGACAGACCTCTGACCGATTTGTTTTGGGTGACGTGAACCAAATGTTTACATTCATAGCCCATGGAGCTGCTTGGTCAGCTGTGTGTTTGTTGTTTACAATATCTCTGTATGGAGCCCTAAACACCGACTTGTTGATTGTGACGTGAACCAAGTGTTTACAATCATATAGCCCATGGAGCTGCTCAAACAGCTATCGGCTCCGTGTGTTTGTTGTTTACAGTATCTCTGTATGGAGCCCTAAACACCGATTTGTTGATGGTGACGTGAACCAAGTGTTTACATTCATATAGCCCTCGGAGCTGCTCAAACAGCTATCGGCTCTGTGTGTTTGTTGTTTACAGTATCTCTGTATGGAGCCCTAAACACCGATTTGTTGATGGTGACGTGAACCAAGTGTTTACATTCATATAGCCCGTGGAGCTGCTCAAACAGCTATCGGCTCTGTGTGTTTGTTGTTTACAATATCTCTGTATAGAGCCCTAAACACCTATTTGTTGATGGTGACGTGAACCAAGTGTTTACATTCATATAGCCCGTGGAGCTGCTCAAACAGTTATCGGCTCTGTGTGATTGTTGTTTACAATATCTCTGTATGGAGCCCTAAACACCGACTTGTTGATGGTGACGTGAACCAAGTGTTTACATTCATATTGCCCATGGAGCTGCTCAAACAGCTATCGGCTCCGTGTGTTTGTTGTTTACAGTATCTCTGTATGGAGCCCTAAACACCGATTTGTTGATGGTGACGTGAACCAAGTGTTTACATTCATAACCCGTAGAGCGCCGCTCAAACAGCCCTCTGTTACCGTATAGAGCGCTAAGACCAATTTGTTTTGGGTGACGTGAACCAAATCATGGCAAATGTTTACATTCATACCCCGTGTACCATGTTTTGCGTACAACTGCTAGTTCAGTCCGGTTGTTTGTCCTCTACGAGATAAGCTCCTCCATGTAATACTAAAAATTCCATGAAGGTGACGAGAACCAAGTGTTTGTATTCATAGCGCATAGAGCTCGCTCGGTGGAGCTGGAGGGCTGTACGAGCAACCTCCATGGAGGTCAGCTCTGTGGAGCTCCTCCATGGAGGTTGCTCGTGCAGCCCCTTCTCGAGAAACCACGTCGGCGTCGCCCCAACCCGATCCAACGTGTCATGATGTTTCATTCTCGAAAGGTGATACTTACAAATTGTACATTCATTTTGAAAGGTTAACATTGACATGTGGTGTTTTTTGTTAAAAGACGTGCTAGAACGTATAAGCTACTTGTTGTTTCATGTTTATATTTACCATGATATACATACAGTACATACAGTCTATAAAACAGATGTAAGGATCTAGTTCAATCTCAGTGTTAAGCGCGTGTTTGTAACATTTAGTACGCATTTTTCTGAAACTTTTCATTCTCGTAAGTAAAAAGGATAACTACATCACGGCATGATAAATCTTACTAATATAGGTGTTAACATCGCAGACTGAATCACAACCGAGCACCTGCTTGGATAAACGGTCTACAAATAGTCTCAAGAAAAAAGGAAAATTAGCTTCATCCTTTTCCACTAGACGGCGATCGCGCTGCGCTCTCACTGCGACCTAAATGGGATATGTGTAACCTTCGCTTTCACACAAGTTATATCCTACAAAACGTAAAAGTATGACTGAGAAGACAAGAAAACACACAAAGTGTAAAAAGATACGTCTCTTTTATATACAATTCGTTGAGGGATACGTCAAATTTTAGGTCGCACAGAGAGCACGGCGAGAGCGCCGTCCTAGTGGAAAGGGGGTATTAGGCCCCCTTTCCACTTGACGGCGCTCTCACGGCGCTCTCGCTGCGATGGAAAATTGGCCAGAGCGCCGTGAGAGCGCCGCGACGCCAGAAAAACTGCTCAAGTGGAATCTCTCCGGCGACCCCAGCGCGCTCTCACCGCGACGAAAAACTCAAATGTCAGCATCTTTTTATGAGCTAGCAAAGATTCGAAAGATTACTCAACGAATTTCAGAGATAAAGAACGAATCTTTTGACGTATAGTGTATTTTGGTATCTTTAAAGTCATCCTTTTACGTCTTACATAACATTCAAAGTATAAAATCAAGGCTGTAATCAAATCCAATTTAGGTCACTGTGTACAGTCACTCAGACTGAAATATACACGTTTGTCTTGATGTTTTTCCTTAAATCTGTCATGTAGCTTGTTCACCATAAATTTCTTTATAATGCCACGTTATTAGTGTAAATCATACACCACTGAAACACTTCGATTTATTGAAAATGGGACTTCAATCATCTAAATATACAGATGGAGAACAAGAAAACCTAATGTCATCATGTTGAAATTCAAAAATAAGTTGAGAAATGATAAACGTTTGTTTTTTAAACCTTGCTTATTCCATCTCAGTTTGTTGAATTGTTCATCACCGGTACATTTTGGACATTTCTCCGCTTTCTGTCTATGTCAAATATACTTCTTCACAATCTGCAGTTGAGAGCGCAGAGAGAGCGCGGTGAGAGCGCCGTCCTGGCTAAATTGGTATCATAAACCACTGTTGAGAACTATTGCGCTCACCGCGCTCGCTGTGCGCTCTCTTGGCGCTCACGGCGCTCTCTGCGCGCTCTCTCTGCGCTCATCGGTGGATCGCCGTCCACGGCGCTCTCACGGCGACTGTTTTGAGCAGGTTCAAAACAGTCGCGGAGGTGATGGCGACCATGGCGACCATGGCGCTCCCACCGCGCTCTCTTCGCGCTCCCATGGCGACCTTGGCGATCCCACCGCGCTCTCACCGCGCTCTTCCCAATTTAAGGTCGCAGAGAGAGCGCCGCGAGAGCGCCGTCCTAGTGGAAAGGGGGTATTACAAAGCATTTAACATCTAAACTCGGCACAAAATATTTGGAATATTAACTTCAGTTGATAATATTTTTGTTGTTTCTGCGTCAGTTTCAATGTGTTATATATATTTATAGAAATCTTATGTGATTGTCTTTCCAATGGTATTAAACTCATTACCATTGCTAACTCATGGAACACGCACTAGCTATAGGCCTGCTTAAGGTGGGTTTACACCTGCGTATATTTTCATGCCGCATGAGTTCCGTTTTGACATTTTTCGACATTTTGACTAATTTCTTCAATACGCGGCCGCACGCACAAGTCGCACCTCTATCGCATCTGAATCGTCTTTAGAAAGTTTCACGTACGCAGGCAAACGAAAATATACGCCCAGTTCGCCTGATAGTTTTGGACATGCACAAAACTATCATTCGTACGCAGTTTGGTGCCCAAAACGTTATGGATGCGCAATACAGTGGTCCCACGTCGGTCGATTGCGCTATGAAGACGCTACATGTTTGCTCTTTACACGCAGTAATACGCGGAAATCGCGGTAATGCGAGTACATAGCGTTCTTACAGCGCAGACACAACGCACCATGAGCGACCGTATAACGAATGCACACATAGATCACGATTTAGTACCGTGCGTTCTGCGATCGCTTTGCGCATACTACGCGTACTGATAGCGTGATCGACGCACACTCCAGATTTGGAATAAATACGAAGGTGCATCTGACTCCAGACAAAAAAAAATCATCTCAAGATGTATATAACTTTATTGCACAACAATTGTACGAGGTACAAAGTATGGCATCTACATAACTACAGTGCTTATAGCACTGTAGTTATGTAGATGCCATACTTTGTACCTCTTAACTTTAGTTAAGGCTTATCTAACTAATACAGGAGTTGTATTATGGGACAAGTTTCTTACAATCATTGGAGGCTTTTACAATCATTTGGGGAATTTCTAATGTCTAAACCTTCTTTGATATATTTTCCTATATCTGCCATGCAGGGATTGTCACATGTCATTATGTATTTGAATTTGCACTTCAGGTCCATTTGGATAAATCCTTGTGTACAAAATGACAGCCTTCTGTATAGAGAATTGCGTATATCGAAATATTTGGGACATACAACCATAAAGTGATATTCGTCTTCTATTAGCTCTGGACAGAATGGACAAATCCTCTGGTCGATAGGGATTTTTTGGAATCTTCCGGTTTATGATGTCAGATCCAGGACAGGACTGAAGAATTTGTACCGGGGGCATGGAGAGATGGTCACAACTTGCAGGACACCATGAATGCAGGACACTGGTCCCAACAGAGCCTCCAGGGACGGGAAGATGGAGAGGAACCTGCTCAAGCACTGGGTCAATTTGTGTGACACACGTGCCATTTTGTGTAACAGATATTTGACTTAATTTGCTGATAATGGCACTTTTTTGTGTGTGTAGAACCACATGATATAAAGGTGCAATATAGAGCCATATTACAACTTTGAAAGAGGGCGTAAGGTTTCATAATTGTTTAATCTACGTGTTTGATAAAGATCTTGAATACGTTTTGTGGTGTGTATGAGTGTGATTTTTATAGTAGTTGAAATACTAAGATGCAGGGGAAATCATTAAGGACAAAGTGAAAACAAACACAATCTTAACAGTGCACATAATTTCTTAAGGTAAATGATGGCCCACATTTCTGTAAAAGCACAGTGTCACTGGTTTACTGCTTCGCAAATGAATAAAAAAACCTCTTCACTGTTTACTTGTCAATGTTCTACTTGCACTGCCTGTAAACAAAGGCATACGTAGTACAAAGGGTTCCTCTAACAAAAATACTCTATTGGCAATGCTCGCAAACAAAAGTATATGTAACAGAAACTGTTCCTCTGACACACCTGAAATGCGTTTGGAATGCAGTTAGCACCAGGTGCGTCAGGCATGCGGTCGGTAGACGTTGTGTGCGCCCGGAAAACGCCCAACATACGTACCCCATACGAATCTATTCGCAGTACGGAAAATTTTGTTGCGCATTTCAGTTGCAATCATACGCATCTCATGCGAAATGAAAACGCTGAAGTCGTAATTCAAACGCCAGATGGGCTCGACGTACAATTTAATTTATTCCAAAAAAAATCCAAATGTTGGGCGTTCTGCCGCGTATTGACAAAATTTCATGCGGAAATCATGCGCACTTGAAAATATACGCAGGTGTAAACCCACCTTTACGTGAGTGGGTCTCCAAAAAAATGCCCAAATTTCCCTGCTTCTCTTTAACACTGTTTTGTCCGGTTGTTAAAGCTGCGGGTGTTAATGATTCAATCCATGCCTTTTTCACGTAACGTTTGGTATACATAACATCCAAGTTTATTCTTAGCATATCTGAGTAGTGAATTTTATGATTTTAAATTTATGGAACGAGCACCAGGCCTGCTTACGTACAGGGTAGAGTCTCTGCGTACAGGGGGTCACTTTGTTGATATTCCAAACTTTTTGTTTCGAGTTTAGTTTGGATGCACATTGCACACCGGTCAAGACTGAGTGGGAAAACGATATTCTGTCATGTCATATGATGCTATGTCGTGTCACGTATGACTTAGTATGTAAAAATTAATTGAAGAGAAAAAATATCATAAATTACGAGGCCAGTGATTTCTTGTTACAGTCTTTTAAGTTAACATCGAAAGGTTTAGAGATCGATATGACTGACAAATCAACATGTAATAGCTGTGGAGAAGACTTTGAATGTTGTAGTGTATTCAAAAGGCCACACCAACGGAGGTCTCCGTTCAGCATAACCACTCAGAACCGTGTCAGTATTTTACAGGATGGAATTTTTTAAAAAGTTCTGTTTGTTTCAGCACATGCATGTTGAAGAATCCTTAAATTTGATGTGAGCTACTGGCCTAGACACTTAAGCAGTCAGGACGCTTTTTTTCACTTTTATAACCCGGTATTTCCCGTTCTTTTTCCAAAGATACGTCTAGAATCCTCAGCCACATCTCACAAGACAAACATTCCGTAGATTCGAGAAGGCCCAGTACCACAGTCCACAACGACAACAAAAATAAGACAACTGAAACCACACAGGATGTTTCGCAAGACGCAACAGACAAAGACGACATCAGTGATCACGAGTATACTTACATCGACGACACGTCGGTAGAGGGTAGACAAGATGCAAAAGAAGAGCAACGTTCAGGAATCGTAACATCACATGATTTCCATCCATCTCAAACAGACCCGACAGACCACGACTATACCTATACCGGTGACCACGACTATACCTACATCGATGACCACGACTATACCTACATCGACAACACATCAACAGTAGATGCAAAAGCTACAAGAGGGACAGGATCCGGAGGCTCCGGTTCCGTCACATCACATGGTCGCTGTCCATCCCGAGCAACTGAGCCTGTAAAAGACGCATCGCAACAAAAAGGACAGAGAGGTAAATAATTTTTTTACTAATACATGACTTTTTATGCTTGATTTCAAATACACATTCCATACACCTTTTTGCCGTGACGCTACGTTTACGAACAGCCTCACCGTAGTCATCAGACTTAGTAGTAGCCAACGGAATGAAAGAAGATATTATGTCACCTTTCTGTTTGATATCTAAACAGTTTGAAGTCGATAGTGGTAAATTGTAACGGGGGATATCTCGCAGAATGTGCGATACGCGTGGATTGACATCGCTGAAGTAATTTTATCGATAAAAACAAATCTCTTTGGATGTAATTATGAATACTTGTGTGTTTAGCGTCATATTCCGATTATAAAGACGAGGGCAACACAAATTCAACGTAGAACGCAGTGACGACGTCAACGTATCGCAGTCTCATGAAATACCCCTTTTTTCAAACACATGATCTCTGTTTGGACACGTTATAAGCTTTTTTTGATAAATTCATTTAGCAAGCACCCTGGTCTGCCTGCTTCAACAACTGAAGGTTGCTGCAATGGCCATATTTGTTACCGCCTTGATCGTCGTTGGGCTTCTACTGTTGACTCGGGTACTGCCTCCTGACGAGCACAGCCACACGGGAAGTTTGCTTTTTTATTTTGTTTGGACACAGGTTCCACGTATGAAGAAGCATATACATACCAAGTAGTTGACTGACAATCAGATCACTTTGTTTCAAGAATAGTTATAACGTATTCAGATTGGTTGGAATGCTGTCATTGATATGTTTGCGAGTTGTTCTCGAGGTAAACTGGTTGAATTCTTTAGTCAATTAGAAGTTGTGTTTTCATCATCAGATGATATGAATCAAAGAAGCAGTCTCAAGGCTGCTGTGTTTTACATCTTGTGACTAGAAATATTTGCCTCTGTTTCATCTTATTGGTGGAAAGCATTGTTAAACGTCGATCTTGCATGTATGCAAGCATGTCCATACCGTATATAGGTAGCAATAGTATCAATATAACTGTACTATAATATGTCCTGATGATATTAGGAATTAGTCCTCTATTAGGTATCCCTCTCCCTTATAGAGATTATTTTTACTTTTATTTGTACTTAATGTGATAGTTACCTCTATGAAATGTCATGGAATGGAGGTTATATTTTCTGTTATGTGTCTCTGTCTGTGTAGATGATTACTCAAGAACGGCTGGATGGATTGATTTCATACTTGTTGTGTTGGTTGGGTGTGATAAAAGCTCGAATCGATGAGATTTTGGGAGCCGTATCTGTCGTTATAATCGATGTAATAATATCAGAAATCACCCCTATATTTGAGATATATTGGTACAGGCATCGTGCTTTATGTGTTTGTTAATGGGCTTAGCTCCAAGCAGATGGTGAGGTGACAGCTGTTTGGGGAACCCCGAGTTTTTTTAATATGATAATTAGTTTTATTTATGTCTGCTTAGGATATCATGGAGATGTGAAGTGTAAGTATAATTGTAAGAAGTTGAGGTACATTTAACGATAATGCTTAACAGGTATGGATGTCTCACATACTGTACTGCTGATTTGAGTGACATGGTGTTTAAAATGCCATTAGGTCCTCTCATCTGGGTTGGGTGTCAGAAGTTTTATGGGCGACACAGATGGTCTGATTTTGTTACGATAAGGGACAGTTGTTAGTTGTCTCTTTCGTAGCCAATGGTACTTGTTTTTTTAGCAGACCGGGTTGGCGCCAAGTATTCATCTTACAGTTGGTGTAGGGCTGTCAGAGGAAAGTGTGCATCTCGTTTTTGTACCGTGTGAACAGCTGATGTTATGACATATTGGTGGAAAATCAAATCACCATCTGACTAAAATTGGCCACATCCCTTCTTCTTTCTGAGTTTCCCAACTTCCTCCCACCACACAGCTCTGAGGCACATAGTCGAACCTCAATAATGCTGACAACCTTAGACATTTTAAATGCCAAACATCAAGCTTAAGGAACACCACGCTACCATATGCCGTCGACCTCTTAAACGCACATTACACAATTAAGTGTCACATTTTGATAATTACTAATCAGATGGACATCCTCTGTGTCATTAAATAAATACACCACTACTTTCCCATAACATTTATATTATATAACCATTACTCTCAAATACAACCGACTATAAACATACATACCATCCACAAAAAAGCAATAAATATTTCATGGAGATATGAGGTCCCCGAACTCTAGTTCATTTTATTTTTTTATATGTCAATCTTTTAACCTAAAATTAAGCACTGCCATGTACTTGAAGATTGTACCATGAATCAGTAAACACATGCTATATTTGTATCATGTAGTGACATTTGCAATTTTGAATATCATTTGTTACAGCTATCTACATCTGTCTGGCCTTATACAACTCAGTCACCAGCAATGTGGATTTTGGGCTCTTCGTCTGATGCTCCAAGGTCGAGGACAACGGTAGTTGAAGTCACAACTGACATCGACGTAAGTTATACCTGAATATGCTGCACTGTCTTATTCAACATAATATATCTATTACAACTGTGCCTGCACAATGAGTCAATTTTAGTGACAACGTGCACGTGTTTGCTATTTTTCACCAAAGGAGATGTCAAACTCAAGCCTTGGGAGTCGCATGTCAACAAGTGTGACACACGCAGAAACGACTGCAGGTAAGACCATCATATTAGACTGCAGGTAAGTCTATATATTACTAAAATTTTGTAATTTGGAATCCCCCTCCCCCCAACAAAGCTCCTGTGACTAAAACAAGACTCCTTTGCAATAACTGTGTCTTAGCTTTGTTTTCTATTAAAATCCAAATTGTCTTCAGCTTGACTCTGTCTTACTCTATGTTTCCTATTGGACATCTAAAATCGTCTTCATTCATAATTAGGGTATAAAAGACCAGTTTCTTCAGTAATACTTCAGTGTTACTGACAAAAACTGAAATGTCTGGCCGTTTCCAAAATTATATCCAGTTGCTTAAGTCACTGCTTTTTTGGCATATCTTACTACCTGGATGTCTAATCTTCAAGCTTCATCGACGTAACACGGTTATACCCCCCCCCCCTAGGCATGAAGGTCACACCAATCATGACAAAAACCTTTGATGTGGACGGCCGTCCCCACAGAGTCTCTGTGTCCACAAGTGGGAAAATAGCCGTGGCTTTAAAAGGGCGTCAAATCAACATCTATGACAGTCGTGGTGCCTACCTCCTGCACTTCGTAACAGTTGTGAAGGAGAAGGGACGGGAAAAGACTCAGATTTACCCCCACGATGCTGCTTTCGGTGTCTACAACGACGACGTTTGGGTTGTGGGCGGGAATAACGTGTCCCATTACGTGGCGTTGTACGGTCATGCCGGGACTTCCTTAACCAGTTTTGCCATTCCTCGTGTCTCAACTCCTCGTAGACTTGCTAAGAATAGGCTGTCCAATCGCCTCATTGTGACAGAAACGGTCGGCCATCGTGGGGCGGTGAAGGTGTTCGGGATGAACGGGATGCTCGTTCGAAGTTTTGGCCGGCGGCAAGGCTTGATGTACCCAACAGGCATCACAGTGGACAATAAAGACTACATCCTAGTGGCAGACTCCCGCACTGCCTACATCTACATGTATCAGGAAAATGGGCGGTTCCTGCTCAAGTTTGCAGGGAAAGGGAGCAACAACGGCCAGCTGAACCTCCCCATTGACGTCTGTACGGACAGTTCTCGTCACATCATCGTGGCTGACTCGGGAAACCAGCGGGTGGAACTGTTCACAAGCCGCGGGAAACTCATCCGGCACATCGCTACTGATGTGGACCCGCTCAGCATTGCTACGAGTACAGACGGACAGCTGGTCATGAGTGAATCGTCCAAAAACAAAGTGACCATTATGGACATATATTGAAATCTTAGTCTGAAACTTCATCTGTGTTGGTAGAAGTCATCATTGACATAGTTTAACTGTAATACCCAACACAAAATTGGACTCACCCACATTTTTGACTGAACAGCACCAGTCTTTGTCAAGGAATGAACAATCCACTGCTGTCGTGACGTCACGTTATGCAGATTGAACACGTGACTCAGTAAGCAGTGGATAATAGGTTGCAGGAAGTCTATAGCGCCCACCGTCTCTGTTCATGGATGGTTTTAAAGCTCTAATGTAGATTGCTTCTTTGGTCCCTCAAGCGAAATATCTTGCTCTATGTCCAAGATTTTAACTTTGTCCAGTGAAACCGAATGACCCGGTGATTCTATGTGAATATATTGGGAAACTTCCAAAGTTGTTGAAGTCGGGCGTCTGTGATCAAGGAAAATTTGGGTAAGTCCAATTTTTGTGTTGGATATTTAAGTTTAAAAAAAATTAGTTGAATATTGAAATTTTTTGAGGTTAGCGTTCTACGTAATTTTATGAAGTATGTGTGTCTTATGAATAGCATCAATATTGTCTTTATTGTGACGTGGTTTCTGAAGGTTGACAATTTCTCTCCTTTTACTCAATAAACATCTCAACGAGTAAATGAGATGACTTTCAAAAGTGCACGTGGAATGACACATCGATCGACAATAGAAAATGTCATGATTTGTGGTGGGTTTAATGACATTTTTTAGCAATTGTGAGCAATGACACATTCACGAAATGCCAATTTGGCAAGAAGAGCGAGTAAGAAGAGCACGTAAAAAGACAGCCTCATTCTAATTAGTTTACATTAAGGATACATTCCTATACTTGTTGACAAGTTATCCGTATTTTCTAGTTTTTGATTCAAACGATATTTTCTCATTCATTTAGAACAAGTTGAGTTGAACAAATATAATATTGAAGTAGAGATTGCATGCTGAATTGTAGGTTTAGTCTTCATGAAACCACCCTATTATTAATAAATCATATTAGCCACCCGATATGAGTTTCAGTAAATGTATCGTCATTTCCACCCGGTCCAACAGTTTCTAATCACGTCAACTTGATGTTTTAAATTACTGTTTTGTTGCGCGAAATAAACCTTTAAGCACACCTCAAATCACTAACAACATTCTATTTTTAATGAAAATATGCTTTACGAATACTTTGCAAGTATAAGAATGTGTTCATGTGTCTTGTATGTATATAGTATATGTTTGTGTGTATGTGTGTATCTATGTGTGTGTGTTCATTTTCTTGTATGTATGTGCACGCACGAGCCCACGTGCATGTGTGTGCGTGCGTGTGTGCCCATGTGCTCGTATATGTGTGAGCGTGCTCTAAAATTACAACCAACAGCCAAAGTGCCCGCGTAATCATCTGAATGGCATCGAATTGTACACTAGATACACCAGGACAGTCACAGATAAACAAGGAAATACACTGATAAGTCACACACAATCACTTTCTTTATTAGTTCCTATAATCCTAATGCATATCAGTGCCACTAACTTTGCACTGTACCTCACAGTGGCTGTATTTCGTAATCAATCTAGTCAACTCTTGGGTATCGCAAAACTACTACAAATCTGGATGTAACTCACCAAGTCAAGCTACTTAAAGTTTTGAGAAGAGCAGAACAGTTAGCCATCTAAGTAACGTCTGAAGAAAAACAATGATAATAAGGACTTCATTACAAACTCACATTAATAACAGACAGGACTCATGAACCTCTCAAAAAGAATAATTACAATAAATAATAAACAAAATAACAGGAATCTGTAGTCACGTTCTACATAATTGGTTTTTAGTTGCAGTTTGAACAGATATCAGAACGTCATTTTCAAAACTGCAGGAAAAACACTGAGTAGCGAATAAAATTAGAATATTGAAGTTCTATACGAAAACTTAGTGTTGATCCACATAATATGGTGGTAGTTTTGCTTTTACAGATTTATAGATTTGCTAGAAGTTAGATTCCTCTCGACCTAACTCTTTGGTCATTGTACGATGTTACATCTTCTATTCAGATGAAGAGCAAAACTATGATTAAAGCGAGATAAAATGTAACTGTACAGTTTTTTTCTTTACCACATGAACTTAATGCAATTAATTCTCTTAAATGAAATCAGTCGATCTTTTTCACACCAAATTATAAAAAGAACATGTCTTTTAAGTAAGAAGACATATGACAAACTTTATGGAACCTTTCTATACAAGCTCTTCTAGTATAAAGTCGTTTGTGGTATAATGTGCAAAAACATCTTAGATGCTTATTTCATGTATATTCCTGTAGTACCGCTGAGGCTACCACACTCATGTGAATGTAGATTCTCATTTAACATACAAACACCCAGCATAACGACATCTTTTACACCACGCTTCAAATCTCAATTACATGTACTTTTTATAGGAAAGGGTTGACGGTCTGAAGGAAAAATGTTTCTCAGTTCCAGTGGGAGGTGGGTATCCCGCCTAGGTACGTCCTGTAAAGAAATAAGCCAAGTTACCATTAGTAAAAATAGTGATGTTTTGACAAGTATTAATTGTATTTCAAGGAAGCGACAATGAAAATCCATTGTGGATTGTCAGCTACCTATCATTTTGAACGGTGTCGACAAATTGTTGTGTGTTTTTTTGTTGGTGTAACGTACCTGGAGTGATCTGACAGAAGAATCCTGCTCGGCCGCGACATGACCCGATCACCCATGCTCCTCCCGGGTGATTGTAGCTGAGAATGACGCCATGATTAGTGCCTCTAAGAATCTGTCTCCCCGAAGGCAAGTAGTTGTTCATGCTCTTCTCAAGTGCAGATCCATCCACCCACTTAAATTTTTTGGCGACGCCTCAGGGGCTTCGCCTAATATTATATATAGTGAGCGACCGTTTGACAAAAATTCCCAGAATTCCGCAGGCATGTCAGGAATTTTTACACGCATGCACAGTTGCATCATCCCTTTAGAGGGGAATAACTCGGAAATGGATTGACGGATCTTCATGACATTTGGAATATAGATGGCTTCAGAGATGCCTTACATAATTAAATGCTAATCATTCAGATAATGGGCTAATTTGCAAGAATGTACAGAATTTCTACAAGCCCGCGCACTCACAAACTTACCTCATAGGCCCTGTGAGAATTTGGTTACGTGCGCAGCGCCTGGCGAGAGCGTGACATCAGTCGGCGTTTTTGTCGTAAAATCGCAATTCGTAAATCCAGCACCCACTCATCGGGTGATACCGAACGGACCGCACTCTCGGACCTTTCTCTGATTTTCTCGAAACGGTAGCAACTTGCGAATTTCGGCATCTTCTTCGTCACTAATCTACCTACCTATGATATTAATCTGATTTTAGTTACAACTAATTTTCTAACGTTATCATCAAAGTTAACGGCCCGTAAAATGCATAACTTTAACGTTACGCACCCCGAAAGTGACTTTCTTTCAGTCAATTTTCGACAATTCTTCGCCAGAGAAAGATATGGTGCCTTCGTTTTACGCCCCTCTAATGTTTCCGCATAAAAGACGGTGCGTGTTTGGACATGTCTGAGAGGCATTTGAAGCTTCGCAGGAAGTTTGAAGCCGCCTTTGCCGCAATTCGGTCGTTTTGTCGTAAATGGGCCAGACCAATTTTATCAGACCACGCCGATTTCCCGAGCAAGCAAGTTTTGGAAAATTTCTGCCCCCAGACGGTCAAGAAAAAGTGACCACCACCTACGTTTCAGTTGGAAGGAGGTAAGGAAGATATCTTGTAAATGTGCATGGGCTGGTAAGTCGGGAAAATGTGGAAATCGACGAGATATATGCGCAGAAATTATTTAGTATAGGAGGGGAAGGGGGCGTAATGTGTTCTTGCAGGATTTTTGACATATGTTGGCTAAAACTTGTCCGATTTGAATTTTGTCTCCACACAAGTAAAGCCCATAAAATGGAGATGTAACGACGCTAGTCACGTTTTTTTCCATGCTTCAGTTATCCATCGATGAGGACGTAAAGTTGATGTAAACAAATTGTCTAACGTTAACCTTATAGCGTTAACCTTTAATTTGGATGTGATGATAAGACGGGAAAATGTGGAAAATTGTCCCTGGCTTCCTGTCAGAATTTTGACTTAGTTGGGCTTAAAGTTTCCACCAAATTGAAGCCCTTGAAATGGACAAGTAACGAGAGTGGTCACGTATTGTCCCATGCTTTACTTTTTGATCAGTGGGAGCTTAAATTTCAAACAACTTGGCCTGTAGGGTCATGGGATTGACCTTTATAAATTCTCGCCCAAAACACTTTATTACATTTATTACTTGGTTGCCGCATTGGGGTCTAGTCTAAGAAAGTGAAGAAGACGTCTGATATTTGTGAAGGCGTGTTATTGGCGAGGAAAGATTGGAAATTGTGGAGAACATCTGCAGACGAATTAACGTAAACTGATAACTATGGACTTTTTTTCTTGCCACCAGCTTCTTGCAGTACATTTTGTATATTTCGGTTTCTACTGGACTGATGTTTTTATGAAATAATGCCACATTCAAATTCTCTTTTAATCCCGCTCTTACTGTTTATTTTGTTGCTGTAGTTTCTGTTTGGTGGTGGCTATAAATTGTGCACCCCTTTAATAACAACACTACACAGCAGTACTAAATCTGAAATATTCTATCATTCCAGGGAAAAGATCAACAAGAGCACGGTAACGGATGGCAAGATGCTGAGACCTGTTTGCTCGGAGAACCACATTGATGATGAGTGTTTCAATATATAGGAAGGACAGCCACTTGCTACAGAATAAAAATAAGTATGTGTGGGTTGATCCCGTAAGGCTTCCGAACAAGAGCCTTCCTGGATAGGATACCAGCATGATCATGGTGCTAACCTCCTTCTCAGCCTTCCACGCGGTTATTGTTGGGGAGAGGGCTGATTTAAGATTTTCAACATTTATGGGCCAGGTTTTTATGTCGTGAAGATCATGTTTGCGCCCGCTAGAACTTAGTAGAAGACCTGCAATCTTTCTGCATCCTCCAAAGCAATAAAGATTAAGATTGTCTTTCAAAGGCCAATTAATGTTCATGCAAATAGTAATCCATGGTGCCACCCACACGGTGTCGTGAGAAGCCAACCACGTGCACAAAGTATGCGTGAATTGACACATGCCATCTTGCAAATGTTGGTCATATTTCTATAAATTGTGTGTCAATCATTCATCACATTTGACTTTATAAAACTCTTTTTATCGTGTATAGCTGAAGTGAATCTATTAAACTGTCATAGATAAGAAGTAGTTTTTTTAAGAAGACAAGTGAAGGTCAGGTTGAGATTCTGATCCGCCAGAATGTGAGATATTTTTTTCATCGCAATAAACACATGGTCATTATAGCGACTTTATTGGATATGCAAAGGAAGCAAATTTTCGGAAGATTTGTTATTCAGGTACCAGAATTCTTTGTGTTCAACTAACTCTGTATACTCGTAAGTTGCAAGTCACCACTCAAAGACAAAGGGGCATGACATTTCTGCACATCCGTTGCAAATGGCTATAAATGTTTATTTGATAGGGCACTGAGGATGCCAAAAGATCTCATGCCTAGGCCATCTAGTGGGCGCAGAAACGATCTTTACGGCATAAGAACCTGGCCCATAATGTTCACTCTCCCATATGGGTTGACTCTTGTGGCAATACCTTATGATATCAACCATGCCTTTCAGCCTCAGAAAAAATGGTGTTAGGGCATGGCACCTACCCAACTGACAGCCAATCAGAGAAATGTCTTTGTGTGGTCCAAAGGCACTTCATTAATATTCAAGAGCATGATGACAGTACTGACATAACGTAATACAGTTCTTTCAGCGTCAGACTTGTTCATCAGATACCAAATTTAAAATTTGTCAGTTCTGTGGGAAGAGGGCACCACAGCACCACCAAATACCAACCGAGCTTACGAAGTAACTATTATCATTAGGCAAAAATAAACAGGTGCACACCATGCCATATGCCGTTTCTTCAAAATTTGCAGTCTGGCTGCTGATTGGCCTGCGACAAATCTTGACGATAGCTACTACTTCAGTATTGCTTGCGTAAATGCATCGTGATATAACGATTATATGTTATGAACAACTTACGCCTCATTACCTTTGCCAAGATTGTTTTATTTGTGTGTACATGTAACTTATTATAAGTATCATGTATGTATAAGACGAGCATAATTCGAGAATGCCTGGGTGGATGTATTGATACACAGTACTAGTATGTGATCAGGTGTTGATGAGACCCTGAAACAGTCAGATGTTGGGCCCCCTAGCATCTTCTGTTGCATTCTAGGATTATTCCAATATGTGACATGTGTAACTGATGAAGAGAAGAATGTTGATAGATAGTCATTATGCAAATACAGCTGAACATCATTGGAATTTTTGCAAGGGGGGACCTTATTTGCATACTTAATGACAAGCACACACATGACACATCATGATCAGTTGTAAAGATTAAAGCCATTTGGAGAATGTATGGGGTCGTGAAACGTAAGCTTCTTATTAAATCCCTTTTCATGCTCGCTTTCTATTACCGAAACAAAAATATGTATTAGATGGAATTCTGTTGATTCAGAAGTGTTCTATATGTATTTGAATGTCAGAAAATCACCAATATTGTGTAAAGTATACGTTGGCAGTCTGGTGATGCCACACTTCTTTGCTGCTGTATAGGTTAGTTTCCAACCATCTTCTAATACACCTGTAACACATGTGCACAAATGACTTATGTTATATGTGACTTGTTGTTAAAATCAAAGTACATAAAAATCATGTCTTGAACATTAGCATAATGTGTTATGTTTAGAGTCCCCTTATGTTCACCAATAGTTCACATTTCACAAGAACTTTATGTTAAATGTATGTATTTGTCAATATTAATGCTACTGTATGTGTCAGATGTATCTTAAGTTGAAATATGTATACATGTGTATGGCCTATGCATAAGTCTATTTATTGTATTGCACTGTACATATATTTATTCATTGTAAATCTTCCTTGTCATTATATGTACAAAGTAAGTATATTATTTTGTTGTAAATTTGGCATACATGAAAGTAATACATATGAAGTTTTATTGAAGAAAGTTATTGAGTGTGTGTCATCACTTTATGATCATAGAGCCTTCAAGCCTTAGATGGCTCTCAAAATTCACAACTGTATCAAATAATGGAGTGCACTTTTGGCGACGCCTCAAGGGCTAGCCTGTCAGTATAGTTTACGCTTCTGCGCAGTTGCATCATCCTTTTGTGGGGAGTAAATCGGGAAGGGAAGGGCTTGACGGATTGTCATGATATTTGGATTGTACATAGCTTTGGAGATACCTTACATAATTCAATAGTAATCATGTAAATCAGTGGCCAATTTGCAAAATTAATGAGGACATTTTATAAATCCACGATATTAGGACACCCAAACATATGACATGTAACTGAAAAAGACAGAAATATCAAGTATGCAAATCATTACCTAATTTGCATAATCAATGAGAAATTGATATAATAGCATGATTTTGAATGAGGATTTTATTCTTGTGCACAATGCTTCTGTTTTCCCCTTTGCTATTCTGGTTCTGTTTAGTGTTACTAGATCGTGGGTGCAGTTAGAATTCGCCAAATTGTCGCCAAGTTAAAGTAGAAAAGATAACTGATATGATTTATGTGAAAAATGTATAATCAATGAAAATGCCACTTGTCACTCACAAGAGAGTCTTCTTTGTTGACAGCAATGCCATACAAAAATCCATAGTGCAAAACAATTTTCATACATGACGTTACAGCCAGAAAACGAATACTAGAACACACCAACAACAACAATCATTGATACTTATAAACAAGAAAACCGTCGCCATGGTAATAGTTTTAATTGCCACGCTTTTTTTTCCTTGAAATAAAAGCGCAGGCCGGTCCAGTAATGATATCTGGTATAATCCTCCTTAGGCTGCCGTTTCTCTAACGAGGCCAGGAAGTTGATGGTCTCAGGGTCTCGGGGCATGGCGAGGGTACCACCATAATTGCGACAGATCGCAGAGGCTCTCTCGAATGTGTTATGTTCTCTGAAAATCTTATAGCAGATTCCACGTGACTCTGTAAAACCCTCAGGACAGGACACTAGAAAAAACATTTAACATGACATAAACGCATTTTATATGATTGATTTCAACGAGTTCAGATTCTATTTTCCAAGTATAGAATAGATCTAGATATAGCAAGTACAGAAATCGAATTAATATTTCCTGAATTTTATGATTGATAAGGTCTGTACTGAAGAATACGGTATTATCCTTTTGTGTGGAACTTAATCAATGAGCTATTTCAGTTAACAATAAGAAAGAAACTGTATAGATGATTATACATATATTTCATGTACAGGTTGGGTTTTCAAATGTTATAGTTTTCTGCACAACATGGATGCCTCACCTGCAATTAGCTATTGCTTGCGCTGTCTGGGTTTTGTAGGGACATTGGGGCATGATGAGATTCCGGGTGGACCAGGCGGACCAACGGGTCCAGCCGGCCCCATAGCCCCCCTTTGTCCTTGAGGTCCGCGAGGCCCCTCAGATACAGGACCAGCTGGCCCCCGGACCCCCCTTCCCCCAGGAGACCCAGCAGGACCACGCACACCAGGTGGCCCCATTGCTCCCTTTTCTCCAAAGGGACCACGAGGCCCAGTCGGCCCCTTGGCTCCCTTTTCCCCTGGGGGACCACGAGGCCCAGTCGGCCCCTTGGCTCCCTTTCCCCCTGGGGCGCCACGAGGCCCAGTCGGCCCCTTGGCTCCCTTTCCCCCTGGGGCGCCACGAGGCCCAGTCGGCCCCTTGGCTCCCTTTCCCCCTGGGGGACCACGAGGCCCAGTCGGCCCCTTGGCTCCCTTTCCCCCTGGGGCGCCACGAGGCCCAGTCGGCCCCTTGGCTCCCTTTTCCCCTGGGGGACCACGAGGCCCAGTCGGCCTCTTGGCTCCCTTTTCCCCTGGGGGACCACGAGGCCCAGTCAGCCCCTTGGCTCCCTTTTCCCCTGGGGGACCACGAGGCCCAACAGACACAGGACCGGCTGGCCCCATTGTTCCCTTTTGTCCTGGGGGACCACGTGGCCCAACAGGGCCAGCTGGCCCCATGGGTCCAATTTCTCCTGGGGGACCAGGAGGACCAACAGACCCAGGACCAGCTGGCACCATGGGTCCCCTCTGTCCTGTAGGTCCAGGTTGTCCGACGCACCCGACCACCTCCGTCTGGTTTCCTAATAAGAAACACATGTAATAAATTGACAAGAGTACTATTTTCTTTAATTACCCCCATGACATATTCATTGAGGTGTTATTTTCAGTGGCATTTGCGTGTATATTTGTCAGTGAACAAGATAACTCAAGAACGTCGTGGCTGGATTGGTTTTATGCTCGGGGAGAAGTGACATACATTTGGGCCCTCTAACTGCTAGATTTGGGATTGCAGGGTCATTTTGTAAAACTATTACAAAGAGAATAGCTCAAGAAAGGAATGACGGCTTTAAATGATTTTTGGTACATAGGTATCTTAGACCAAAATGTACAAATGAAATACTAACTAGAGTTCGGCGACCTCATACCTTCATGAAATATTTAGAGCTTTTGTAAATTTCATGCAATTGACGAACACATTAACATAATCCATGCATGGTGTTGTTCATCATTGACTAACGTACACATGTCAATTATAAAATTCCCATCATTAATCATAAAGCGGCTTTCTAAATTTTTACATAAATTATGCAAATAAGTTCCTCATTACCATATTTGGTATCTGCTTATAATCCACCTATCATGATTAACAAGTGATACATTTATTGAAGTCCAGTTATTGGAAACAATGGAATTATACAATTTCCTCATTAATTATGCAAATTATGTCCTCATTCGCATAACGTGCATATCATTATAAACATCTTTGCCAAAGCTACCTGCATGCCTAAAATGATGCCAATCCGTCAATCCTTTCTGCAGCTATCCTCTTTGGAATGTCTTTACAAAAACACCCCTGCAGTTCCGAAATTAAATGTTAGGGGACGGAAACCTGCCCTACTTTGTCATGAAACTGCGAGCTATCTACCAGCCAAATGTTAAGACCATATCACGCCCAGGACAAGAGATAGGCAGAAAAAACTGCTATGATTGAATATTCTCATTTATTATGCAAATGTACTCCTATTTTGCATAATTAGTATTTAATTTTGTACAACATTGTCTAAGGTATCTACATACCAAAAATCATGAAAATCCGTTGTTTCCTTCTTGAGTTATCGTCTTCAGAAGTTTTTGACAGAAATGCCCCTGCTATCCAAAAACTAGCCGCTAGGGGGCCCAAACTCATGTCACTTATTCCTGAGCACAAGAGCTATCTAAACACCCCAAAATCGTGACCATAGCTTGTTCAAAACACGAGATAGCAAACCCGGAAGTTGCGCTGCAGTACTCAGGGAAGCCGCTAGGGGGTCCAAAGTCTAATCATTTCCAGCTTTCATCACACACCACCAACACACCAAGTATGAAAAAATCAATATTCACTTAGCCGTTCTTGATTTATCTTGTTTACACACACACACACACACACACACAGACAAACGCAGGGTAAAATATAACCTCCATGGCATTTCATGGAGGTAATTATGTGAAATGGGGGGGGGGGGGGCATTTTCATAATTATTGAGAATATTATATCATAGTAGTTTTTCAATGCAATCTCTTGTCCAGGACATGGTCTTGTATTATTTTAGGCATGCAGGCAGCTTAGGTAATGATGTTCATAATGATACACATGTAATGCAAATGATTGATAAAGAAATTGTATAATTCTATTGCTTTCCATAACTGGACTTCAATAAAGGTAATTAATTATAGATGGAACGTAAACAGTTACTAAATGTGCACATGAGAAACCGGCTTGCATAATCTATGCAAAAATGGCTAACAGCTTAATGATGATAGTGTAAGTTGTCAATGATGAACAAAACCATGCACACATTATTTAAATGTAAGTCATATGCATAAAATCTGCAAAAGCTCTCAATATTTCATGGAGGTATGAGGTCGCCTTACTCTAGTTGCTTCTCTATTCTATTGCTCTGCATTACTCCATAAGCTACATTTATCCCCGAAATTGCAATTATTTTCTGGGAAGATGAGACTGTCTTACCTTACATATTAGAAACAAGACTTCCGTAGCCTATACCTCCACCAAATGAATTTCAAGGTTTCACAATCATGAAATAATTGACATCCATAGTAACATAGTATTTTCTCATTAATCATTCAAATAAGATCTTCGTTTGCATATTTACACCTACCAACATGCAAAGTAGCCTTCTAGAGCTCTGCTGTTCACATACACTCTCACCACATGCACACACACAAACATACACAAACGCACAAACACGTGCACACTGCTTTTTTCGCGAAGGTCATAAACTCCCAAAGGTTCAGTCAGGTTGAACCGTTCTAAATGCCAGGATAGCGCCCTGTTAAATATGCATTGTTTACATCAGTAGAAAGCAATATTGATCAGCAACACAGTGTGTTAATCTTCTCTTCATAACTTAAACATACGTCGCAAGAATGCAAATGATCCTGCAGACTAGACGTATTCGTTAGAATGCTGAGGTCCACCCACGCATTAGCTGCACGCGCACGCATTCGCTGTTAAGATGTGTACGCAAAGTGTCGACTAATAGACACAGTTACCATTGAATTTTGTGATTAAAAGTGTTGAGAAATAAGAAAGCAATACTGTAAATGCAGAAACTTCCGCGGTGTTTTGATGTTCGCGGTTTTCGCGGTGGCCGCTTCACCACGAACTTAAAACCACCGAAAAAAGTCCCTTTTCCCGCTACCGCGAAATTAAATCCCAGCGAACTTAAATGAATTTACAGTATTGAAATTGAAGGAAAGATTTAAGATCATCAAAGTTACCTGGAGTCTTTTTCATGTCATGGAGATTCCTCTCCAAAGTAGCAGTTCGGTTCCGTTCGATGCCTAGATCTTGCTTTAAGGCAATGGAAAGTTGACGCAGGTCATCTTGGTCGTGTTTCAAGGCATCAAATGTGGTAGACAGTTGGGACATGTTGCCGAGGTCACGTTTTAAGATGTCAACAATGGTGGACAGCTGGTTCATTTCCTAAAATGAAAAACATGTAAAACTTGAGAAAATATGAAAATCGAAGTATGAAATAAAATGGCAACTTGACAGTCCCTTAAGACAACCAGACAAATAAATCTGACAAAAGCACAAGTATACCTGAAATGAACAAATACGTTTGTGACACGACGTGTTTACCTCTTTATTGATCAAAAGCAAGGGCCAGACTCCTAGAGTTACCAGACTTAGCAGCATGGCAATGCCGGCGGCCAGACAGCTCCAGTGGGAGCGGATGAAAATACACAGGCCGCGGCGACCGTTTGCTCCACCCGGATACGTACGGTCTGTGGAAAAAAGGAAGGGCATAGCCATTGAATACCCCATCAGGAGTGCAATCTCCTATAGAAAGCACGTTTCAGGTGGCATCTATTGAATGTCTTTAATTGGAAGAACAATTCGTACTAGAAGTTTGTTTGTACGTATGTTAAACTAATCTAAAACTTACCAATTCAAAGTTTTCAAAAAAAAAGGTAAACAAACATCTATCTTCAAAATTAGTACTGTAACCGAAAACGCATAAGTGGCTCCATGAGCCTTAATTTGTTTTGAGGTGAGCTCCAAGTAAATTTATTGCAATCCCTAATATTCATTTTTGTGGCCCATTCCTATAGACGTTAAACTCAAAAGTTTACGTTAATTCAAGTGGGGTACAAACAAAAATTTCCATTTTACATCTATTATCTTATTCTAGACACAAATCATGATTCGGGCATATGTTATAATTTCTATTAGAGCAGCAGTATGCATAGTGGATTGATAAAATAATAAAACAATACATCAATACTAATCACAAAAAGTCAACATAAAATGACCCCTGTGAAGAAAATTGACAAGAGACTATGAGTACCAGTATATGTGTGTCAAGGTGGCTGAATATGACACATTAAGTCATGAATTTAAAAAAAAAATCATTTACACATATAACGTTACTGATTCAATAACATTTCATTTCATCAATATTATCATAGCAATGATGTAACTGTTTTGTAAAATGATATGGCGCAAGGTTGTAAAAATAAGGAGAGCATTGTGGATTTTTAGAGCAAACTGCCAGTTTCTATCATTTTTTGTGTATATTATGATAATTAGCATTCATCATTCAAATAGACTTACTAGATTATGGAACAGAAATATGTAAACTTATATAAAAAAAAGAACCAACAATAGCGATAAATATTTCTGAGCAAAACATATTTTGATCCTATGCACCAGTTTAGTCGCTAAATGTATCAGTCGAATGAGTGTTACGGGACAAGTCAAAAGATTGTTTGGCTACCTGCATACGTGTACGCTGCGTAACGTCTAGCCGCCTGGGTTTCATCGGAAGCGTGCGATGGCGTTTCTTGGTCTTCCTGGCCACGGCGAACACACGGCGGCGGCCCGCTGGTTTCAGTCCCCGGCTTTGGTGACTCCTGCGGCCTGCACGCCCCACGTACAGACGGGGGGAGGTCCTGATCCTTTAATGTATAGTACACTCTTTCGGCCTCTTTGTACGTGTGAGAAGATGTTCCGTGCCTTCCCTTCCCCTTGTCAGTAGCGACGTTGCGCTGATGGACAGCAGGGGATTGGGACCCGGTCGGCCCGCTGGTTTGGCCGATGCCTGCCCCAGAGGGAGGGTTTCGGACCGGCTCTGCTTCCTCGTACATTTTACCGCACTGTTCGAACACTAGGCAAAGAGTTAATGGTAATCTTTGAATAAAGCAGTGAAATTACAGAGTGATTCGGCAGCGGCGAGGACTCTGAAGCCTTGTGTTACGTGTGACGAATGGAATTTTGTTTTTCTGCAAATTGTAGACAAATCTTCGGCGAAAGGACCTTAATCTAAGTTTGATGTGCACACATTAAAGTACACATCAAAGTATTCATATTCTTCAAAAACTTCAGAACTTAATCGCTTTTGCTTGTTTACAGACATTGCAGAACCTACTTGAGAACTAAATACAAACACCTCGAGGGTAGCTAGATTGTGCTACTACGATCCTTCACACTGTGTGAATTCCCTGGTTTAGAAAAAAAATATGGACAGTCGTATTTTCCGACTGCCCTATGGTATGACTCCAAAATCACTTGTTACGACACCCGTATTTTCTGACAGTAGCCCTATGCTTCGGTCAAGCATACGACGTAATTTTGTTAGAAAAAACTCAGGTAGCGCAGTGCGATTCCTACCAGTCTGTTGGATCAAGGATTCCGTAGCAAAAAATAAAAAAAAATCAATGATCAAGATGGCGGCCCCCAGATAGGTGTGTGCTGAGGTGTGCTCCTGACTTTTATGTTCTGACTGTTGAATGGGAACCACGTGCTATTAGCGTGCAAATTGATTTGAAATTCCAACATACCTTGCTTACCCTACAGCCGAGCCGGAGTATTTCGTACTGCCTGTTCTTCTCTTTTGTTACAATATTGTTTTGAGTTCTGAATCGGACCGATTCTCCTACTTGTGTTGATTTATATCCAGGTGGAGACCATGTTATGTTCTGTTATTTTGAGTTCTGACTTAGTTTGATTATAGAAAATTGTGACCATGTTATTTTGTTTCTACTTACTTACTTTATACCAAACTGTTGATTATGTTATGTGGCTTTGAGTTTTGAATCAGACTGATGTTCTTGGTTTGGAGTTCTGACTTTGTTTCATCTATTCCAAGGCAGAGATCGTGTTATTTTGTTTTTGATTTCCGATCCTGCTTGAGTTATACCAAAGTGGTGATCATGTTATGTTATTCTTAGTTCTTGAATCGGACCGATTTCCATACTTACTTTTCTTATTATATTGAGACAGTGATTACGTTACGTTAATATGAGTTCTGTTTTTGTTTGATTTATACTAAAGTGATGATTTTGTTATGTTACTTTAAGTTAAGAATTGGGCCAATTTTCTTACTAATGATGTTTTGTGTCAAAATGAAATTTTCAAAAGAATGGTGATTTACCTTACAAAAAGAGTTAATGATCAGAAGTAGAGCTACTATTCTATGATATTAAAGTGTAAGATTGGTCCAATTTTCTTACTTTCACAAAGTTCCCGTGGAATTAACAAATACGATACTGTTAACGGAGCCAACGAGATGGAAGGGCCACCAAGCTTTATAACTCTTGTGTTTCGTTGACCTTTATTTGTTTTGTTTTGATGTTGTGTTGTATACTATTTTCAATATTGCTGCATGGCACGATATGCGGTATGTTTTCATATGTTTTATACCTTATTTTGAAGTGTTACCTATGTCCCTATGTAGTTTAAGTGACCCCAATTACCTGCAACAAAATTATGTTATTTTATGTACATTAGCTTTGCCCAACTTATGTTTTGCATCCAGTGGACGCCCCTTTTTATCAACCTATTTGACAACTTGTATTATTTTTCAAAGGTCTCATGGTATTGCCAAAACTTAAGATATGCAGTTATAACTGTAACGGTCTGGGCGACCACAGGAAACGCAACCAAACCTTTACATGGCTAAAGGATAAATCTTACGATGTATATTGCCTGCAAGAAACCCACTCTACACCTTTGAATGTGGAGAGATGGAAATCAGATTGGGGGGGGGGGGGGGCGTCCGATTCTATTTAACCATGGTTTAAGTAATAGCAGGGGTGTTATAATTTTATTTAAGGAAAATTTAATCTTTACTGTCCATCAAACTCTGAGCGATAATGCAGGACGATGGATGTCCTATCGACCTCTTCCGTTTTTCATTAGCAAACATTCATGCCCCAAATACTGATAATCCATCTTTCTTTGCCGATCTTGAAAATAATGTACAGTCGCTTCAATATCCAAATATCAATAAATACTTGTATTCATTTTTCATGTCTGAGGCCAGGCTATGGGATACTTCTGACCGGATTCAATACTCGTGGGGGGAATACTTGAACACACCCATACCATGGAAAATAGTGTACAGTCTACCTTATAAAGTTACTATTGACTCCCAACTGCGCATGTTCCAATATAAATTACTATTTAAATTTTTAACTACCAATAAGATATTACACAGGTGGGGGTTAATAGACACATCGCTTTGCAGTTATTGTAGAGAAGAAGACGAAACAGACATTCATTTATTTTGGCACTGTAGGGTAGTAACACAATTTTGGGTACAGGTGGAAGATTGGTATTTTAAACACACTGGGAACCATTTACATCTTAAGAGCGAATGTCTGTAAGGGTCAAACAATGGTGGCACCGGTCAAAAAATAGATTTGGCTCATTTTTTGCACAGTGATAGTACTTGGTACACAACCCCTCAAAATAGCTTTCTTTCTTCTCAGAACCCCTCGTTGCCATGGCAACAGGCCAAAGAAGTTTGGGGGCCATTTTGCCGGATTTGGGCATGTCAAAAACATGAAAATTGGCCAACTTAAGGGCACTATCACTGAACAATGCTTTAACTAAACAACAAAGGCAGAATATGCTGATCAGAGCAATGCCTAAACTTGTATGAAATAGCAGTAAAATTAATCTCCTGTAAATTCTAAGGCCCTGGGCAGCCTGAATACAATACACTGTTTTCAGGTTGTGAAGAATCTGAAATTTTGCCCAACTTCAAAGCACTGAAAGTTTATAAGTATGAAATAGTTTCGCTTGCAATTTACTACAAATAATAACCTACTATAGGGCTATTAGATGAATGCTAGCAAAGTTTGGGTTCTTGTTTTGCTGCTATGCAATCGTCCGTCGAAGTGGGTCAAATTTCATGATTTTGATAATATGTCATTTTGTGCTCTCTTTAAACAATCATATGTCCCATACCAAAGTTGCTCTGCAATTAAAATTCACATGGATTATAAACCAATGTATTGTCTATCAAATGCATGTTTGTAAAGTTCGGGTTCTTGTTTCGTTGTTACGTAATTGTCCTTTAAAGTGGGTCATTTTTTATGATTTTGATAAAATACATTATTTTGCATCATCTTCGAACAATCATAACTCACAAGCCAAAATTGTTCTGTAACTAGAATTTACCTGAAATGTAAACCAAGATATTGTTTCTCAAGGTCATGCTTGTAAAGTTTGGGTTCTTGTTTTGTTGCTAAGCAATTGTCCGTTAAAGTGGGTCAATTTTCATGGTTTTGATGATATATCATTTTGTGCTCTCTTTGAACTGTCATAAGTTGCAAAGTAAATTTGTTCTGAAATTGAAATTAACAAGGAATACAAACGAATGTATTGTCTATCAAATGCTTGTTTGGACAGTTCGAGTTCGGGTATTCTAACAGTGAATGTACATGTCCCTGAAAGTAGGTCGTATTCCACTGACTTTTCCACAAATCATGTTCTTGACAACAGTGATACACAGTCTTTGTTTTTATAGAACCGATGTAGCAATGTGCTATCACCATGGAAAAAAAACATTTGTAGGGATTATATTCTACACAAAGTCATATTTATGTTTAATGTCAGATGAATCCACTCTGAACTTTCAAACAATCTGCTAGTTTTAAAGCTAAGCATGACGTATGACTACAGTCTTGAACATGTTTGCATCCCCACAATATGGTGACTTATTTCTACATTGGAACAAATATCTTAAATCTCTGTGCATCTTTCTTTCACAGTAATGTGAAAAACATGTGCATTTTCAACTTCTGCTAACACACTCATTTTCAGCAAGGACATGAACTTCGGTATTCTTGAATTTTTGCCACAAATATGGACTTCCAAAGGCAATCAATTATTGGTGATCGCAAATCAGATTTAGGAATATTAGTTCGTACAATTTCAATTTCCTTGCCAAATCGCAAGCTTATATGTGTCTCCCAAAAAGGAAGACGTAGATAAACGTCATTCGTTGCTTCATTTTGATCTTTACTGTTGATAGATTCGAACAAAGTTAGGTCAAGATGCTGACCTTCATCATCCTCTGCCGTATTTTGACGTTAGCCTGTCAAGCTAATTTCCACACAGACAGACTAGCAGACAAACATCAATCGCCGCCAGGAGTTGACATTTCAGGCAAACTTCAAGAGCAACCTACTAGGTTCGTTCTTGCCCTTGCTTAAAACGAGTATGGTCCATTGAATAGCAGAAACTGAAAAACGCATGTTTTCACATAAATGCTACCGTGAAAAGAAAGATGCACAGAGATTTATGATATTCGTTCCAAATATGTATATACATTGTATAAGCTAAGTCTTCAAGAGTCATATTGTGGGGATGCAAACATGTTCAAGACTGTAGTCATACATCTTGCTTAGCTTTAAAACTAGCAGAATGTTTGAAAGTTCAGAGTGGATTAATCTGACATTAAACATAAATATGACATTGTGTAGAATATAATCCCTACAAATGTTTTGTTATGGTGATAGCACATTGCTACATCGGTTCTATAAAAACAAAGACTGTGACATGTGTATCACTGTTGTCAAGAACGTGATTTGTGGAAAAGTCAGTGGAATACGACCTACTTTCAGGAACATGTACATTCACTGTTAGAATACCCGAACTCGAACTGTCCAAACAAGCATTTGATAGACAATACATTCGTTTGTATTCCTTGTTAATTCAATTCA
>NW_023365729.1:461945-482014 GCF_000003815.2 Branchiostoma floridae
TATGGGACTTATGATTGTTTCAAGAGAGCATAAAATGACATATTATCAAAATCATGAAATTTGACCCACTTCGACGGACGATTGCATAGCAACAAAACAAGAACCCAAACTTTGCTAGCATTCATCTAATAGCCCTATAGTAGGTTATTATTTGTAGTAAATTGCAAGCGAAAATATTTTATACTTATGGACTTTCAGTGCTTTGAAGTTGGGCAAAATTTCAGATTCTTTACAACCTGAAAACAGTGTATTGTATTCAGGCTGCCCAGGGCCTTAGAATTTACAGGAGATTAACTTTACTGCTATTTCATACAAGTTTAGGCATTGCTCTGATCAGCATATTCTGCCTTTGTTGTTTAGTTAAAGCATTGTTCAGTGATAGTGCCCTTAAGTTGGCCAATTTTCATGTTTTTGAAATGCTCAAATCCGGCAAAATGGCCCCCAAACTTCTTTGGCCTGTTGCCATGGCAACGAGGGGTTCTGAGAAGAAAGAAAGCTATTTTGAGGGGTTGTGTACCAAGTACTATCACTGTGCCAAAAATGAGCCAAATCTATTTTTTGACCGGTGCCACCATTGTTTGACCCTTACAGACATTCGCTCTTAATCTGTTTAATGTATTATTTGGCGATATCAGTGTTCGATGTCCAGCTTTGTCTAATTTGATTATTTTGCTAGGTAAATATTTTATTTTCAAACATTGCTACAGACGTATTAATTTGAATTCATTTATATCGTATATTTCATTTTATTTTAAATTAGAAAGTATTATAGCGAAGACTTGACAAAAGTAAAAAACATATCGGTAAATGGGGAAAATTAATTGGTTATATTTAATTTGATATGTCTTATACATTATGTATTGCTGCAATGGTAATTTGGGTACAACTTCTAGAACTTTATTTGTCACCACCTTCATTTTATTTCAATCATCAGTTCTAGTTTTTCACGTGTCATTCTGTTTATGATTTACATGCCATACATGTGTTTGAATGTGTTTTATGTTCTTTGAAAATCAATAAAAATTATCTTGAAAAAAAAAAGAAAGAATTTTCAATAAACTTTTTTTTAATGTTTACGTACATTTTATGAGAAAAATGAAAAAATCAATGTCTAAACTCTGGGCATAATTGATCATAGCATTAAACCTAAGCAAAGTTGATACATGTAGTACAGTATTTTGTTGTAAAGTTGTTGACATTAGGAGACGCCGAACTAATGAACATCAGTCTTGAATACCGATTGAGTGATCATGCTATTCGAGCTCCGGTTCGCTCCTGCGATATCTTCCTTTTTACTTGTTATAGAATACTGTATTGTGCGTGGAAGCAACCATACTGTAGCAAATGGGAGTTAGAATGGATACCAGGCTAGGTGACCAATCCTGCATCTAATCTCCAAGCAGATCCCTCCGGTGGCATAAAACAGTAACATAAGCTGGGGAAGGAGTTTAGCTGGCAGAGGAGTAAAATTGGCCGGCTAAACTCATTCCCCAGCTTATGTTACTGTTTATGCCACCGGAGGAATCTGCTTGGAGATTACCCTGTATCTACGTATACATTTTTAACTTCGAGCTCATTACATGTAGTTGCACAATTTTCATGTTTTTCTTAGGTACACATCTATGCGCAGAAATATTATGGGCCTTGAAACTAAGGCAAACTGAAATTATGATGGGTAACATCTTTTGATAGATAAAAATAATGTCAAACCCCACAGTGATAAATAATTTTACATGTACATGGTGGTCACAAGTCGATTCCAATTCACTGAGAGGGTTTTCGGATAATTTTTGTATTCAACTATTTAGATATTTTAGTCACAAATAATAGTTCGAACATGTTGTAAATATTTTGAAAATTACTGCACAAATATCTCTTTATTTGGAACAAGTTTCAAACACGTTTGTGATTTTTATTATTTTTTATATGGATACCCATTAGTGTTAACGTTATGCATGATTCTTTCACTTTGTAATTTTAACCAATTCATATCATTTCAAAATGGTAGATTTTTATTGCCCCTATACAGTTACATGATCTATTATCTACTTCAGTATTTTATTTCAGATTCCACTGCTAGACACTGGCGGTTCTTATGTGGTGAGCAATTCAATGCGTGGCACTCAGACAATTCGTGGGATGTTAATCGCTCTCTGGCCCAGTTGCAAAATGTCTTACAATGTTACTAAAATAGAACATGCTAGAACAAATCTATTTTGAATAAAAATGTCCTTGACACTACAAATGTTTTAACATGTTGTACATAGTACAAATATGTTAGATATTGTTCTCAACAGTTACTTTTCAGTGCCTGGGCCTCTTGGTGTAGCAAAGCCATATGGTCAGTGACTCTGGCATGAGCATTGTAGGTGGCCTTTACGAATCTTTCCCCTGAAAATCTTTAGATTAATAACCATCAGAAACACAATTTCTTGTGTTTTGAGCAACAAATTTATTGAAATAAAGCCAACATTTTTGACACTGGTTGAAACATGTGTAGGGGCCCAAATTACAGCAAAGGCAGTCCAAAGTACAGCATAGGGGGCCACTATGTTTAAAAGGCCTGGACGGCGAGAACACTGTGATAATGCTAACTCGTGGGTAAATGATGCAGAGTAGATAATATATCATATATGCATGAAAGCTACACTTAAGTAGAAGAAGAAATTAGGTGATTTTCGTTACTATAGCAGATAAAACTACTCAGCTAACACCACACTCGTTTGTTGAAGTTCTGATTTATTATTGCAAGTTACCTGGGCATTGACTGTAATAAAGTTATGATAACTATAAATAAGAAACAATAAAACAAATACAACATTTCTCTATTTTTACCTCCCGTTTATTTATTTCTCACCACCATATGAATTTTTTTTTTCGTAACAAATCTTTGACAACAAAATTATATTCCTTCACCTATCTAGAGGGGGCAGGGGGATTAAAACAGGGAACATAACCTCTACGTATCTGCCAGGGTCCTCCCACCAAATATCACCCGGACCCAACAGCATATACTACTTACCACTGGGCTGAACGCATGGACAGAACAATTGCATGGCACTTAGAACTGTACTCTTTTAAATTACACCATATGTCATCTTCATTAGTCTATCGTCTACCTAAAGTTACAACGATGACCAATCACACAAACGCAAGCTGGCACTCACAGGAAGAAGTGCTTTGTTCATTTGTACGGCACCAAACATAACAATGAACAGTCTGGAAGTCAAATCACATGCCTGAAATTCAGACATGTTACATAAGGGCTTCTTCACTATACATCTTATATACTTATTCTGTCATTACACACAGGTAACATTTTCAATAATCAATGTAGAAATATACTCCAAAAACTAGCATTTTCTTACTTAAGCATGTCTATTGTTCCATGGGAATTCACAAAATGCCTCATTAGATACATCTTACCCCAGGATTGACTTTCTGGAAACTTGTTTAAAGCAGAAATTGAACAGAACACTTATCAATACTATATAATCTCTCACAGCTAAAACAGTACAGTACCATGACACTGCCTTTTCCCCAGGTTTTACTGCAAAAGTCACGTGGAGCAAAAGCGTGTTGAAACTTAGCGAATCCAAACCCAGTTAGTTATGCAAGACGAAAAGCACTGCCAAATCCCTCTGTGGCTGGGGATGTGTGTGTGCAACATAAGACTATACCAACAGCAGAGGGAGGGGGGTGCAGTTCGTCCTGCCAGTGAAGGGGGAGGGGGGTGAGGTGGTGGGTACAGGGAATGTCCGGAGCTGCACAGCTGGTTACTGGAGGTTGGGAGGGGCTCAGAGCTCGTCCTTTGAACCCTCTGCATCTGCATCTGCATCTTCTGCCTCTTCCAGCTCCTGAATGGCACAGAGATGTTCAGGTTAGTTTTATCTTTACAGTGTAACAGTAATCAGTGGTCTACACTAAGGGAAATGCTAAGGGCAGATATCCTGGACTGAAATGCATTCAGAAAGACTGTCAGGAAGTCTGAAAAGCCACTGAACTAAAAAAAAGAAAGGTTAGTAAAGGAAGAGGATAAATGTATACAACAGTGTTTGTGTGCATGTGTGTGTGTGTGAACGTGTCAGTGCTTGTTGGCATGTATGTATATTTTTGGGTAGGCTTGTGTTTTAAATATGAAGATTGATCCATTTTTTACTACACATTGTATGACAATGCAAATCATATTTGCCCATTGAGAAGTATTCTATAAGTTAGTACAACTGTACAAAGATAGTACTGCTTTTAGATATAGGACCAAAATCAAATACAGCCTTGATTGCATGTGCTTCTTGTAAACTTACAAATCTTTGTGAGTAGGTTCTTACAAAAATCTTGCAACACCATATGATCCTTGGTAAGTTACCACCTGCCCCATAGTACTTTGCATAAATATATCAGATTCAATATTTAACTTAAGGAATTTACTTATCAGTATGATTTTCTAGTCAGATAGGTCTCTCAAAAAGGACTACTGTTATGATATGCTCCAGCTATACAAATTATTCATGTAATAAACCATCTAAATGCTAATACGTATTCAGGGATTCAAACGTTACACAAAGTTTGGCCATATGTAAATAAAACTTCATGGAGAAACTTGGGGCTGTTCGAGTTAACAAAGCAATTATGAATGAAATGGATGAATTGAAAGAAATCTCCTACAAGTTAAGCTTAATCAACTAAATACAAAGTTAAGCTTATCTTCCACTGGTCATAAAATCAGTCGTAAAAAATAGTTGTAATGTTTGGTTTTAGGGATTGCAACTTATTCTAGTAGCATGCAAGTCGGATGGGCTACAACAGTTATTCCAACTAATGGCTTCTTCGTCAGAGGCAGGGTCTGCTGTGGTACTGACTAAAAACTAAACTAATGAATGACTGATAGTGTTATTGTAGGGTCAGTGCTTTTGCATGGAAGTGACAGGAAAAGTTGGGAGTAAAAAAAAAAAAGGAGTTAACATACCAGAGGTTTCATAACAGTGTATGCTTACAAAACTGAATCTCTTTCTTTTCACTTATTAGCCTGTGTTACATTGTCTCTTGCTGTCATGAGCTGATTGGACCACCTTTCCAAAGCTTGTGGCCAAAAACCTCTGACTCGAGAGAACCATTCTCATTTTCAAACTACCAATGGAAGCTCAGGATTCTTAATTACTATGAAAATTAGTCCAATAGGAGCTCAGGATTCTGTGTCTCTATGGAAACCAGCAAGTATGCTAAGAGACAGTTCTCAGCAATTGTTGGACCATGTTATAACTCGTACTATGAGTCATAAGATAAGCACATGATATTCCCAATTCTCCCAGCTCAGAGGTGTTGGCCATCAAACTTCTAGGGGATGATAAGGGCTGCTAGAAGCATGATTTAGTCAGGCTGTATCATATATGATTTGCAAAGCATGTGAACTACAATGAAACAACCACAAAACACAATCAGTCTCCAGTATCTTGTTAGTATGCATTACTTAGGCCCAGGCATTGTGTCAAGCAGTTGTTAGTACCACACACATGGTTAGTTTCCATGGGGACCAAACCACACCACACCCAACCCTACTTCTAATCCAATCATGCAGTGCAGGGGACAACCTGGATGTGTTGCTAAGCAACAAACTCTACACTAACCAAATCTTCTCCTTCCTCATCATAATCCTCTTCCTCATCAAAATCCTCATCACCATCCTCCCAATCCTCCTTTTAGATACAGAAAATAACGAAGGGACAAGTCAGCAAGCTGTTCTGAACTGATGACTCAGATTTGATATGTGTTAGGATAAAACACATTTGGGTGGGTTGTGATAAAACTTTTTTTACAGATTGTGAGAATGTGAGTGGAGTGCAAAACACAGCAACACAAAGACTAATTGTGGTTGACAGTTAAGACATGTCCTGACTGTCAATCACAATTTACTTCAGCCAATAAGAGTTGATGCTGTGAAGTTTTCTGCATTGATGAAAAGACTAATTGTGGTTGATACAAAAGACTAATTGTAATTGATAGTTTACAATTGATAGATAATTTTCCGCATTGTTGATGCTGTTAGGTTTTCTGCTTTCTGCATTTTTACTTTGCATTCCAATGTTTCGAAGAAAGTTCTCAGGGCTTTGTCTATGAGACCTGTCTACATTGTTTGCCCTCTTGTACCCAGAGTTGCTGTGCCTCTCGCAATCTGTGAAAAGGTATGCTACATTTTCTTTTTCCTGATTTCCTCAACAGAGTTAACGTCAGATTATGAAAAACACATTGCAAGAAAAGGAGATATGTGAGGTACAAGAATGACAATTTCTCAGATACTTGGTTTTTCTTTGTTGTTTTCTTTGTCTTCAATGTTTCAAGATTAGTGTTAGGATTCCTCCATATAGTATTATACCACCAGTAAGAGGGGTAAACTCTGTCTCACCAATGGATTAGTAGCTATTCTTACCCAAGTCCAAGTTTTAGTATCTACTTTGGTAGTTGAGCAGTCCGTAAATAGTTCAGTATTCCTATTACTAATGTGTTAATACAAAAATTACAGTTCCAGTATACGGAACCATACTAAGGAATGTTGTCCAGCTATGGCTACTGTTTCTATCAACAATATCTATTTATTTGGAAAAAAAAGGTCGCTAAGAAAAAGTTATGTTGAATGGCTTCTCCCAATGGCTTGTGATCAACAGAACAAGATATGAGACAACCACATTTATTATATGTTTATTAAAATGGAAAGTGACTTACCTCGTCACTGGGCCCTGCACCGTCCTTTCCGCCTGATTCTAGGAACTTGGCCATGGCCTCTAATGTCCGCTCCCCGTTGTAATCAACAACCTGCCGTAAATAAACAATATTGCACATAATCAGAACAATACTGTCCAGCTATGTCTTTATATAATAAGTCGAATCAGCCTTATAGCATTGCATAATGATATGCATTGCAACTATGCCTTTTTGAAATCACTGAAGAAACTCTGACCTTCAAATACACCCAGTCAGCCACAATAAAAAAGGAGTATGAAGCAAATTATAATGCATAGGATGACATTCTGTGCATGACTCTACAAAACTGCACACCAAATGATGAAATCAAACTTGAACTTGGGGTAAAACAATTCATTGTCAAAGCCATTCAAACAAAGCTAAATTCAAAAAAAGGATACAAAAATGATTTTTAAAACCCCAGACCCCATGGAAAACCATGTGATGACAAGGGTGTGGGACTGTCACATAGAGGAACCTTGGCATTTATGTAGAATACATGGCTAACCCTCCAAAATCAGTTAAAAGCAAAACAATTCACAATGCCTGACCTGGGAATCTTTTCCTTTGGGGAAATACTTGATGGTGGGGAAGCTCTGGATTTTCACGTCTTCCACCTCGTTCGCTGTGGAGTCCATCTTGGCGACCACGATATCCTCGCTGTCCTTGAACTTCTCACCCAGCTCATCGTAGATGGGCGCCAGCTGCTTGCAGTGGCCGCACCAAGGTGCATCTGGAATTGATGATATGGACAAACACTGTAAATTCATTTATTTTCACACGACCTAGTATTACAATGTACTAGCTCAAAAAAGAACAAGAAACAGTCATGCCTTCAAGTACCAGAGTTACCAACCTAGGATTGATGTGTTCAAAAATTTGCATGTTCCCAGAACTATCGTAGAGTGGAATTTCTTATCATTAAACACAATAGGGGCATCCTCTCTGGATAGTTTTAAAGAACAATTGCAGATAGATGTGAAAAGAATAGTTTGACGGGTCTTTCAATGCAATATAACCAGCTGCTGCGAAGATGGTGTGTTATGCCAAAGGGTTATTATACCGATACAGAGAGTACAAGAGGAAAGGAGGTTTTTGTAATGTTCTAAACTTGGGGTGAAAAACTTCTGTAGTACAGCAGTAATACATTGGAAACACATTCATGGTTTTATCTTTCCCACTGTTTAAGGATAAAATTATACAGTTGAATACAAGCACATAGAAATCACATTTCTTAAGGTTTTCTTGTCACACTTGGAAACAACATTGCATAGGAGGCAACACACAGTAGAGCGGAAATAACACATACTTAAAGGGTAATGGCATAAAAAGACAGGAAGGATGAACTTACAAAACTCGACCAGCACGGCTTTGTTCTCATCCAGGGCCACCTCACGAAAGTTCTTCCCGACCAGAACCTTGACTCCCTCCTTATCCCAATCCTCTGGAACATCCTGGCTCATCAGGAATGCCTACAGAATCAAGAACAACACTGTAAGGATCTTCTAAAGGGATGCCTACAGAATCAAGAAAAAAACTGTGAGGATACTCTAAAGGATAACTGACTTTTTACTCGAGTTGAAAAGTGTGTGTGTGTGTGTGTGAGTGCAAAATTGATTTGGTGTTGTGAGCTGCTAGGCTACGGTGACCCCTGTGGTGTGAGTAATCATGTGTGTGTGTGTATGTGTGTATTCATATTTAAGTGTATACTTTTTACTCCCTCTATGGATGATACTAAATAGCTTGAAAACAGTCTGTTGAGGTAAATCTCATGTGCAAACTTTCAAAGACTTACAGTATTTTGTTACATTTAAGACTGTGTGGCACGCTAGCCTACCTTAATGGTTTTATCAATGAATCCCTGCACGAAAGCCTTCATGTTCTCTGTGGTGATTTCCTCTGTCTCGGGCTTGTACTTGGTCATGTCCTCGTCCAGCGAGATCAGGCGGACCTGCGGGCACTCCTCCTTGTTCAGGCCGAAGAACTCCAGGATACGGGAGTGGTCATCGTTGTCAACATTGATGTAGATAAACAAAATCTAGAGAAAGAGTGAGACATCATTGTAGGTGAGTGATATAAGGATGGGGAACATTCTAATTGAGGGAGGGGGGAGGGGGAGAAGGAGGGGAGAAAGGAAAAGAGGGGAAAAGAGGGAGGAAAGGAAAGAGGGGAAAGATAGAGAGAAAGGAGAGGGAGAGAGAAAAGGGAGAGGGGTGAGAAAGGGGAGGGAGAACGAGAGGAGAGAAAGGAAGAAAAAAGAGGGAAAGGGAGGGAAAAGGAAATTGGGCGGGAGAAAGGGGGAGGGGGAGAAGGAAAGGGGATCCAGAGAGAGTAACAGAAAGGGGCTAGGGAGATAAGAAATGACAGTGCTCAAAGGGTAATAAAACCGTTTCTTCTTTGAACTGTCCAAAATACCATATCCAACTTCAAGTTGTCTACTGTTCTTCAAAAACTACAAGTACAAATAGATCTACAAATAAATATAATCATATATTACGCATATTTCAATTGTTCACACGATGGTCAAAAGACTCAAACAAAATACTACAATGCCGTTTCATAGAGGTTTTATAAAATGGTGAACAAAAAGGTAGAAATAACTGCAGTCACAATCTTAATAGGTGTGACAATCTACTTGTATATATGACTCAAAGATGTAATGCATTCTTACTACCATGTCTGATAACAAATCCTGGTACCCATACCTTGCCCTTGAATTCGGCAGCAGCACCCCTGAACTGTTCCAAGATGCCGTCGAAGTCCTCATGTTCCTTACTGATAAACAGCAGGTTGTGGTTCTTCACTTCTCCACCGAACACCTTCTGGGCAGTCTACAATTGGCAGGGAGACAACAGTTACAACCAAAAAGCAATTCATCTTAGTCTACCAACAGTCCCAAATAGCCATTATATTACATGCATGTACCCAAAATGTATCTAGCTAAGCAGGTGTATTTCAGGCTGTATTCACATATATCAGGATAATACCCAGCAGATAGTTTCCCAAATATGATGCAGTTGTCTAGGAAAAGAAATTGTTTGCAACAGTATTGTAATGCCATTGTTGACCCAATATTCAAGACAGACCATGATGAATTCTATTTTAACAATAAAGTCGACAAGCCCGATAACACATTGCAACTGATGCACCATGCCAGTCTAGCTATACTTGTGTTACTGTAGTTGTCTTTGCCACTGATTAGTGATAAATACAGGCAATTCAACAGCCAGGCTAATCGCCTCTAATCTAGCGTACACACATGAAATTCTGGGAACATGCTGTGGCTATGTTGTATGTCAAACAACTGTCTCCTTCAAGAGTTTTTTTGGCTACATGCATGTTTACTCTTTAATATTTGCCCTATATTTTACATGATGTAAATCAGCTTATTTAATTGTTAAGGTGAAAAGTTGAGCTACAACTTACTTTACAATTTGCATCACACATGTTCCGCCAAAAAAAAATTCCAAAGCAAATGCAGAATAAGAAGAGGCGATTTTTTTAACAAGCTGTCTCCCATCCAAAAAAAACTTGGAACATGAGATCTCCAAAAACAGTTTTGCTGCAGTACCAAAGAAAGCCACCAGAGTGCCCAAAAATTAGTCATTTCTACATGTATGACAGACCCAGACCTAACATCAGAAATTTCATGACATTCAGTCCACGGCTTCTGCTATGCTGCTAAACCTAAATGCTGTTAAAAACATAGTCTTGGGAAAGAGAAAAGATCCAGAAAACCCTATTTTCTACACACTGTGAGAGCCAAAAACTTGTTTTGCAGTTGAAAGAAAAAAAGCCATGTCCCCATAGCAAGAACAGGAATTTCCCTCACTCAGCAAAAATAGCTGCAGCAACTCAGCATACCTCTGATAGCATTGTGCGACCTTCCCTGAGGCCCTAACTTTGCCCATATGTTTGTTGTCTAGAGACAGGTTGGGACCATGTACCGATTCTGTGAACTCCACCACCAGGGGCAGCTGGTTCTCCTTGATGAACTGTTTCAGGTCGTCTTCCTTCACATCGCCCTCGAAGTCGTTACGGCCTTCGTCAAACTGTTGAAACAATGACAGATAAACACATGTACGACAACTTCACACAATTGGCGTGCATTGTTCTTCGCATTGCTTCACACAACACTTACGACAGCTACTTTTGAATTGCATACCAATGACAGTTTTTGGATGCCTCCAACTTGGTACTGGTCAAAATGGCCAGAAAGATTTAAAAATGAACAGACGTAACTGACAGGCGCATTTTTTGGCTTCTCAGTCCAAGAAAATAACAAGTTACAGGTACATATAGAGCAGATGTAGCTAACCATCCTTCCTTCTATTATAATTGTAAGACGTTAGCTGTGGGTTATAGCTAGTAAGAAATAAAGGAAGATTAACAAGGTAACAGTTACATTGTGTATCTTACATTTGTATTACCTGGATGTCTACCCTTTATTGACATACATAATGGAAAAGTCTATAGACAGTAAGGTGAGTATAGCTAACTTTGAGCCATTATAGCAAGTCTGTACCTTTTTGAACAAGACCACACCATCACCCTTAGCCTCCAGCTTGGTGTAGACCTCGTCTGTTGATGTGATAGCGAAGGTGGTCTCGTCGTCAGATCTGGCCACCTCTAGGAAGGCCTTGGCACCATCACTCTCTTGGTCCTGAAAGAGATTTTAGTAAGAATATTTGTCTTTAAATCAAAGACTCAAGTTTGCCTGTAACATCTGTAGTAGTACCGTACGAATTACTGATATTTGGTTAATCAGTCTTATTTATACAATTGCCCTGTGGTTCTTTGGTTATACATTATTGCAGGGTTTGATGGCAACAAAATATAACAATTTCTGATAATCATCGGCAACAATTATACCCTTCAATTAAAATCTTTTGATACAATACACACATACTTCATAATACAAAAAAGCAGAAATCCTCAAGATAACAAATGGATAGAATTGAAAAACAGTAAATGGGTAGCATTGAAACTCTTAAGACTACAAATGGTAAATAAAGTGGTGCTGTCCGATTGTGGATTCTACTACCAAGTCTACTCTTCATTGACATTTATAGTAGTAGCAGGGATCCTGTGCTGCTTTTTGAAAATTGGATGATGCAACATGCAAATGTAGATTTGGCAAAAAATCTATATTCATGATACATCAACTTCACTTACTTCTAATCATGTGCAAAATATACTGCAAAGTTATGATCTAAAACTAAAAGCTGTTATCTAGACGTTTTAATTGATGTATTTCTCACCTTGAAGAAGCCCACGACCAGGACCTCGTTGTCTTCCTTCAGTTTCTCGGCCTGGTCAGCAGTTTCCAGGTTGGCGGCAGGGGGGCCAGTCTTCTTCTCCAGCCAGGTCACGATCTGGTCAGCCTGACGACCACCTGGAATTAAAATAGTAGAAACAAAAATTGAACATAGCAACAAAAACTACAAATTTGGCATTTGATCTGAAAAAAGTTGACATACTTTTGCCTGTGACCTGATGGGATTTTTGGTCTGCAATAAACCCAATTAAAAAACATATGCTTAAGGCATTACCAACAAAAGTTTTGGTACTTAATTTTTACTGGTAGCAAAAATTATGCAGCATCACAGGGTCACCCCTACTGTGATTAACAAGTGTGTTGGGTTCTTTAATATGGCAAAACAGTTTAGCACTGAAGTAAAGGTTTTCCCATCCAAGACCAGAACATACCTAATGTAAAAATTTTACCCCTACAAACAGTCCAAGGGATAAAACATCCTTTGGATCAATACGATTTGACTCCAATGGCCAACAGAATTGGTCTGCCACCATTCTTCTTCCATCTTCATGGAAGGAGATGGAAGAAGAAAGGTGGCAGACCAATGCAATAAGGAGGGCTGTATATAATGAAGCTTGGGGACAAACTGACATTGACAAGTCTAAATCATGATGATTGGTTTTGGCTCAATTACTACCCCTCCCCATCATTCAGCGAAGAGAACTTCAAACTTACCGCCATACTCCATGGGCTTTCCGTTGCGGAAGAACTTCATGGTGGGGTAGCCACGTACTTCAAACTTCTGCGCGATATCGGACTCCACGGTGGCGTCCACCTTTGCCAGCTTGATGGCGGACTCCTTCTCCTTCAGACTGCCCGCGGCCTTGGCGTACTCGGGAGCCAGCGCCTTGCAGTGTCCACACCATGGGGCATCTGGAACATAGCGAACATCCAACAGGTCATTACAAGTCCTTATCTGTGATGAACCTTTATTCAAATCAGATGCAAATGTTCTGACATTTAGCTCCATGTCATACACAGCATGGGACTTATATAAAGCTGTAAAACTGGTAAAGGAAAAGCTGCTTTTTCTATTTTTGCATCTAAATCATTGCCCTTGTGGTATATACTCTGACAGTTTTTTGTATGTTGAAGTAAGGTATGTAGAGAAATACACCTTTTGCACAAGCTTGGCTGTATATTCTTATCTAACTCTGCTCCACCCCTATCTGTAAAAGTGTAATGGACCTATCCATACTATGATGATGGCCTTGGGGGAATACCACAGGGAGCGTCTAACTTCCGCCACTTGGCAGGGTGGGTTTGAAACTTTTATCAGAAAACCTGTTTCCTTGTGAATACCGTACAAGAAAGATGTGAACATGAAACAAAATATATCGAGGAAAGTGAACAACCACAATGACAAAACCATTTTTTAGTCCACAAATTAAAAAAAAAGAAGGATATGGCAAAACCGTTTGTAGTTTTGAAAGGACATTGTTTCACAATATGCTTCATTTGGAGACTCCTTTGTTCTCTACTATGTTTCATCATGTTTTACAGTATCTTACAATAGCACAATGGTGTTTGTTCAGTACAAGAGCCAAGATAAGTGTTTAAATTCCCACACATCAAATGGTCTAACCATGTGGCCAAACTCCCACCAGTATTCCACGTACTCAAAAAGTTTTAGAGTCTCTTTCTAGCGTCCAATCGTATTGCTCGCAGATCACATGGTGCAGTGTTGGACCTTGTTGATGGGTTGACTGTTGCAAACACACCTGCTAATGTGTAAACAGGATATAGGGCTGACACGTACACACGCTGTACGTTGAAACAATGACACGTGGAGGTATTCTCGCATACTCTAGACATGTGCACAGTCACGGGAAGGAAAACTCTTTGTCTTTCATCATTTTACAAAAAAAGATGTATTCTCTAGCGTTCTGACTAAAAATGCATACTAACATTAACAAAGTTTTAGTATACGCAGCAGTTAGACCTTAATATTGGTTAATCCATCTACACATATTTCGTGGTAACCACTTTTAATCGTGCTGAGAGGTCTGATTATGCAAATTGCAATTTATGGTTATTCTGAATCAGATATGACAAGGTCTTAAATGATTTTGTGGCTTCTTTCCAACCCCTAACTTTCTACAACTGTAATGTAATGTAGTGATAATGCATGGTTTTTGCTCTACAATTAAAAGGTAAACGAAAATTGTACTTCATCTGAAATGTTTTTGTGCCAACTGAACAGTGAAGACCAGTGAACATCCTACTCTATGTTGAAAATTGTTCGGATTGATATTTTAACAAATCAGACTTTTTTTTTACAATTTTAGTAACGTTGTCGCACCAACACCAGTGTCTACCGTATGATGGATAATTTTTAGGTGTACGAGAAATCGTCATGGTTTGCTGTTAGCTAAAACATAATTTGCAGGCACAGTATCTTTAAAAAACGTGGAATTTGGTACTTTTTCGTCTTAAGACAGAAGATTTTCTGTAGATTCGTCATGAGGTGGGCATATCTAATCAATCCACGTGTATCATGCAAAACTGGGGTTTTAAATTAACATGACGTGTACGTTACAAGTTCTATCGAAACCACCTCTCAACGATTGTGAGGTTCTACGGCCATATGGAACACTTTTAAAAACCTTTCACGTACAAAATTCACCCGAAAACAACGTAAATGTTGCTGAAAACATGTTGTATGCTTAGCTAGCTGTACGTTTAGCTAAAATAGTTAGTTTTCATAGAAAACACGACACCAAGAATGATGGAGAGAGTCCATACTTACAAAACTCGACTAGGATGTTCTCAAACTCTGCTATCGCCGCCTCGAAGTTGTCGTTGGTTAGAACCAGGACGTCCTCCTCTTCTGAGTAGTCTCCTGCCAGGGACAGGGCCACAAAAGTGGCGAAAATTGCGACGAAAACCTTCATTTTTGGTGAAAAGTCGTGGTGAGAACACGGGACAGTGTGGACCTGGAGGAAGTACGTGGCAAAAGGACAGCCCGCAGTGCGCATGCGTTTTAAACCCTGGCGTCCTGCGCGTGGAGAGCTCTGATTGGTCCAGCGGGGGTTCGCCGGGAGAGTCCATCGATAGGGGTGTTTTCCTTTGATACCTTTCATAAAGTTCTGAGAAAAAGCAGGGAAAAGCCAGACTTTATAATATCCATTTATAACATCTACTTTTGTAATGCCATTAACCATGATAGCGTAAAATTAACAAAACAGTTGTGTGATAAATGAATAAATAAACTACTAAATGCAGCACAATCCTCTAGGTATACACAAATCACATAATATATCCAGGAGTTCAACTTCACTGAGACGGTTAAAAAAGTCAACGGTCCTTTGTCAGTATTATGAGAATTATCAAACATAACGAAATCATTCGTTTAACACGTTTTTGTGGCATTTATTACGTCGCATTAGTGTGCAGGAGTGTTTTCAATCCCACCCTTACCACCAGAAAGACGAACAAAATGACAACGTGTAAAACCGTGCACCCTACATCTGCTTGCAAACTATTGTCTATAAAGGAAACTTGATGCCACGCTTGAAGCAGGGTTTTAAATTGGGTACTTCAGTTGTTTGAACAGGGCGATACAAGCGATGTAATCGTCAATACGTCCTTGATACGTGTGTACGCTCGACAGGTGTTTCCTTCCTCAACTTTCACTAATTCCCGAGCAGATGCATGGTGCATTTATTTTGTATGCCTTGTAGGACTTGAAGTTGTAGGGGTGAGCGTTCACTTCTCTAGCTCTCTGAGGATGTGACTGGCTCATAACAGGTTCGATCATTTGAAACTGATTGCTCGTAGTTTATTGGCTGATGCTGTGGTAGTCTTGATGCCAGCTGGCTTTGTCGCTGGTACCAGATTGACTGATATGACATACAAACGGAAAGAAAAAGGTAAATGCTAAGCGATAAAGCCTGCTTTGAGGCTAGAAGGTTTTCCTAGAACTGTGAGTTCTTGTCCTGAACGCTAGCCTTGTTAGGTCAAGCACCTGTACCAACAGCTATTGTGAGAGGGTATACACGCTGGCACCCAGTTGAAGCCAGGCTGGACCGAAGAGGAAGTGTGCATGAACTTCCGGGCTTTCACTGTGAACCGTGGAAACGTTTGGGTGCAAATTAACACCAGATTTAGGGTATACGTGACCTCATACACGTACTGGTCTGAACTTCCCTTTAGAGTGACCATGGCATGAACTCTAGAAAATAAGTCATAGATCATCTTACAATCCTCAACTCACGGCTGAAGTAACAGTGAGTCACGCGTTTTTTGCTCCATATATTGAGATCTTTATTTGCATGTTCCTGCCCACATGGGCTAAATGCAGTGATTCAATAGTATTGCATACTAAAGACTAGATACTATTGCAGGTAGTGCTACAATCAAACAATTGGATAAAGAATATCTAGAGCTATGCTATTACTAAAACTATTGTTTACATGCCCCTTCCCTCTTTTTAAAACAAGTATATACGAACTATATATTGTAAGTATATTGTAAGGGGTTAACGAAGAGAGAGAAAACCGCTAAATCTGCTTGGAGATTAGACGAAACATTGATATTACTCATTTGTCCATATGAAAAACGATGTAATGGGATCATCAAAAAGTGACTACAGCACTACCGGGCCTTATGCTGCTTCAAGCAGAGGTTGCACGGTGGGGAAGATTGTGGCCATTTTATGATATGTTTCTGTCCTCACTCCATGTACAGGTTTGAATACATATTACTAAATAAAATCCGCAGCGCCCTGTGTCGGAAGAAAGTTTAGCATTGTACAATTATTACTACCAACAAAGAGGAACATCCGCTCAAATCTGCCTATCTCTTAATACTAGTTGATAGCGTGCTGTACACGAAGTATCTTCTTAGTGTTTAGGTGGCCACAGTCATCTTGTTGATGTTTCTGCCACACTTAACAGAGGTGCTGGTACAGAAGGTTGTCTGTTGTAGCTTCTTACTTAGTACTATAGTAGCAATATGTGATAGTGTGTAACCAGCTGTAACGCACATCCCGGTACTAAGAACGTTCCCTGTTCAAACACGTAGCGTGTTTGTGGTTGGTTGGTTCCTTGTCCGGCACTACTTACGGTATGCCGGCACATCATCCGACATCATGTGTTGTCGTAAATAAATATAATGGGATGTCATTGAGGTAAACCTCAGAACGTTTGAGAAAAATTATTAGTTTCTTTTCTAATCTACAAGCAGATCCAAGGTGGCGTAATATAGTATCAAACCCTTTCAGTGGGGCCGTGTAGCACAGTGGTAGTGTATTCGGCCCGTGACCGAGAGGTCGCCGGTTCGAATCCACCTGCCGTGTTGCCGGTCTTGTGCCCTTGGGAAAGGCACTTTACACGACTTTCCTCACTTTACTCAAGTGAAAATGAGTCGTCCCTCGGATAGGACGTTAAATGGAGGTCCCGTGTTTGGGGAGAGCCACACCCCGGGCACGTAAAAGAACCCGTCACATGTGCGATGGTGCGATGTGGCGGATCAAACCATTCCGGCCAAAATGGGGTAGGGAATTTCCCGAGCAGCCTCGTAACCCCTGCTTCGCCTATTGAGTCAGTGAAGTCAAGCTTGCTTAAGCTTGATGTTTCTGACTTAGGGAGAAGAGATGCTGCTACAGTTATCGCTATGGGCCGCTCTTCATCACCATGATGGTAACATCAGGCCCTACGAACATGATTTAGAAAAAAAAAAAAAAAACGCCGGTTCCCGTTTGACTCCCTTTGGCCGGCTATACTCCGAGTTGGCCAGCTTTGATACTATCTTATGGCACCATAGATCTGCTTGGAGATTTTTTTTTTTAATGAATATCAGTGACGGAGTCTTATTTGTATAAGGATCTATATAAGGTATTAAGTATACAATAAGAGTAGTTAGTTTCTCATTACCATGAATATTGAAATGTTTTCAAATGTAGCCAACATTCTTCTCATTCGAATATTTTTGCCTCGAAGGAATCAACAATTCTTTTGGTTCAAGAAGCAAAAATATAAAAAAAATCGGTTTTCTATATTAAGTCCTTACCTCAAAATGTGCTTGCAAATTATCCCAGACGATGATGGTAAAACAAGTACTAATGATTTACAATTCTTGTATGCTTTAAATCTATTCAGCAGTGCCGTACCGTAAGGTATAAATCATTAAGTACCATAACCCTCTTATGAAGAAGAACATGTCGCCAGTTTGTTGTCAGAACTGTGTTGGTTTGCAGTCGACAGTCACTACAAACATTGTAATGGGTTTCGAAAAGAATTTTTCGAAAAAAGTTACATCAAGAATAACTCAAAGGCACATCTTTCTTTTTTTCCTACCTGACATGATCTTGTAAAATGACGTTCTCATTATCCTTTGAAATTGTGTGTTGTTTTTTCTCCCCCCTGTAGGTTTCGGGAAAAAAAACACAAACTCCCATTTGTGCCGTGCTGTGAGTCACAAGTCACCATCACAAAATATTGGCAATATCTATGTTTCTTGGATTTCGCCATCTCCTAAGGTACGATACTATGACCCCTGTACCCTCAACGGAACAGACCGCTTAGCTTCTCCTCGGTGTTGCCTAGAGACTAGTAGAGTCCAGCCTTGTTCCCTTTCGTCCACTCCAGAAGGTCGCGGGATATAGCGACCTTTGGTGGCGAACTAAAGCGAACAAGACTGGACTCCAGGCTACTCATGGGCGGATATGACCTAAGTAGGCAGGTGAACTTCTTGGCTTAACGACAGTAGCCCTCAAGTGGTTCTGGATTGTGTGAGAGAAAAGAATTAAACAGACTGAACAATCTATATCTATATAATCCCCAAGAGGCATCCGGCTAATTCGTGTTTACGTCTGTAAAAGGGTCCATCGGTGCGTAATTGTAACCTAAACCCGCTTTCAAGTCCCGTACGTTCTTCTCGTCATTTGCATATTTGAATCCCTAGTCCTGATATAAGGGCGACGCCAGGATAAGCACAGGCGCCTAGAGCCCCCAGTGAGAGAGCTCACCGGGGGCAAAAAAACAAAACAATGCTTTAAGTCATTAAAAATTCTTTCTTGTCGGGATTTCATGTAAAACTACCCTAACCCTAACCCTAACCCTAGCGGTTAGTGCTTAAGTCATATCTCGGCAAGTAAGCACCCGATTTCAAAACGGATTGCAGATTACAAATCTGTACCAACATACCTTTGTAATGATACCAAGTTTGACCGCCTAGAATACACTCTTAGCAATGTTGCCTCTAAGCACTACCCTAACCCTAACCCTAACCCTAACCCTAGCGGTTAGTGCTTAAGTCATATCTCGGCAAGTAAGCACCCGATTTCAAAACGGTTTGCAGATTACAAATCTGTACCAACATACCTTTGTAATGATACCAAGTTTGACCGCCTAGAATACACTCTTAGCAATGTTGCCTCTAAGCACTACCCTAACCCTAACCCTAACCCTAGCGGTTAGTGCTTAAGTCATATCTCGGCAAGTAAGCACCCGATTTCAAAACGGATTGCAGATTACAAATCTGTACCAACAAACCTTTGTAATGATACCAAGTTTGACCGCCTAGAATACACTCTTAGCAATGTTGCCTCTAAGCACTACCCTAACCCTAACCCTAACCCTAACCCTAGCGGTTAGTGCTTAAGTCATATCTCGGCAAGTAAGCACCCGATTTCAAAACGGTTTGCAGATTACAAATCTGTACCAACATACCTTTGTAATGATACCAAGTTTGACCGCCTAGAATACACTCTTAGCAATGTTGCCTCTAAGCACTACCCTAACCCTAACCCTAACCCTAGCGGTTAGTGCTTAAGTCATATCTCGGCAAGTAAGCACCCGATTTCAAAACGGATTGCAGATTACAAATCTGTACCAACAAACCTTTGATAAGATAGCAAGGATAACCACCTAGACCACCCACAAAACAATCTTACCAATGAGGCCTATGAGAACTACAATAATCATAATATTAATTATAGCTTTTGGCGCTTATCGCATATCTAGCCCAGTAATCCCCAAATTTCTAAAGATTCCGCAGATGACCCATCTGAACC
>NW_023365729.1:513663-513912 GCF_000003815.2 Branchiostoma floridae
TTGCGGTTAATCCAGCCGTTTGCGCGGGGTGATATGACCAAGGTATGACCAATGTATGACAAAGGTATGACCAAGGTATGACCATGGTATGACCAAGGTATGGCTAAGGTATGGCCAAGGTATGGCCAAGGTATGCCCAAGGTATGATTAAGGTATGACCAAGGTATGACCAAGGTATGACCAAGGTATGGCCAAGGTATGACCAAGGTATGACCAAGGTATTGCCAAGGTATGGCCAAGGTATGACCA
>NW_023365730.1:0-60097 GCF_000003815.2 Branchiostoma floridae
GTGGTACCTTTTAGAGTGGATACGGAACAGTATAAACTTTCAGGTATCGTCTCCATAACAACCAAACTTCATCGGTAAACGTATTTTTTATGTGGTGATCGGAACGTTTATCAAGAGAAATGTGTATGCGTGCGACGCGCACTTTGTTCGGGTGGTACCTTCACTGGATACGGGAGGGTATAAACTTTCAGGTATCGTCTCATTTACCACCAAACTTCATCGATAAAGGTATGTTTCATCGAAGTTTAAACTTTTATCAAAAGAAATGTGTATGAAAAGCAGAAACTTGCCAGTTTTGTTTCAGTTCAAAGCGTGACGCACACAACAACATTTGAGTTTAGAATTTGATGCTACAACAACAAAGAAGAAGAAGAACGCAAGATTAAGGAAAAGTCCGATTGAAAGTCTATCATGTATTCTAGAGCTTGCACACATCAAGGACAGACTGATATGAATAAAAGATAATTCTTAAATATGAGAATCTAAAAGCATAAAAGTATATGTAAAACAGATAAACGCACAACACCCCACTATGGGGTTGTTATAAAATCCATACACAACGTGAGTTATGTTGTTCGTTGCCAGACTATCAGCCCGGCAGCGGTAAAACCAGTGGTAATCACGCAGGGCTGCTCACGCTGTTCAATATCCGGCACTGCGGGCGAGTTTCGTGCCAACAGCGATAAATAAACCATTCCAACAACTCTGTGTGATTAATGGAGAATCGTGCTGGCAGATGCACCATGTATCTGTGTCCAGAACAAACGGAATGTCCGGGAACGGAATGTCCGGGAACAGAATGTCTGGGAACGGTTCTGTGTCCCGGAATGGAACGTCCGGGAATTTTCTGTGTCAAAAAATCAAAATGCTCCATGTCCGGACGTGTTTTGTGGCCGGGAAATGGAATGTCCGGGCTCCTTGGTCCGGGAAAGGTCTGTGTCCAGGAATGGAATGTCTGTGTTTGGGAAAGGAAACGGAATATCCTGGAATGTTCTGTGCCCGGAAACGGATTTTCAGGAAACGGTTCTTTGCCCGGAAACAGAATGTCAGAAATGGTTCGGTGTCTGGAAACGGAATGTCAAGAAATGCTCTGTGTTCAGAACGGAATGTGCGAAGAATGAGCGGTCCGAGAACGGAATGAACATCGTTTTGTTTAACGATTAAGACTCCCCCTTTAATAGGCACCACAAGGTAGAGGATTACAAAATTACATTTTATGGGATGATTCATCATTTGTAGCAAATTTAGTTTATAAACAGAACAAAATAATTAGCTAGCAGGAAGACTTACACGAACGACTAAAACAGAAACTGGGCCCTAAAATTGGTACAAAAGCTGTCGATGCTGCTTTGGCAGCTCGTGTAACGTTTGTTGGCGTGCTTGACGGATGAGCATGACAGAGATGACGGATGAGCCTGGACACGAGATTATCGATGACGGATGTGCCTGGGCACGAGGGTATTGACAATTCTGACAGAAGGTCTTCTCTGCGGTTGTATCTCATGACAGGGGATCTCTGTATCGGTCAGTCAATAGGCGGTACAACAAGCCTCAAAAGTGGGACAGATCTCTGGATCAGAAATACATGGCTTCGAGTGGGGCCAAATACTGTAAATGTTGAAACGTTCGCGGTGGATTTATAATAATGTTGGCGTTTTTCGCGGTGGCCACTTCACCGCGAACTTAAAACCACCGCGAACATTTTTTTATTACTGTAAATGCATTTAAGTTCGCGGGGATTTCATTTCGCGGTAACGGGAAAAAGGACTTTTCGCGGTGGTTTTAAATTCGCGGTGAAATGGCCAACGCGAAAACCGCGAACATAAATCCACCGCGAACATTTCTGCATTTACAGTATTGTATTAGACATGTATGTATGTATGTTGTTACCGCGAAATAAAATCCACCGCGAAAAGTGCTTTTACCTGCTACCGCGAAATTAAATCCCCGCGAAATTAAATGCATTTACAGTAGTAGACACTCAAGCAACAGTGAACAGTGTGGGGTTTAAGAAACGCTGTCACTGACGAAATGTATTGTGGATACTGTCTGAAACGTCTGACCGTTCCCAAAATCATATCCAGTTGCTTGAGTAACTGCTTTTTGGGTATCTTATTACCAAGATGTCTAACATTCATCGAAGTAATTTCGAGTGCTCTATGCAGCTTTTTCGTGAAGGGATCGTCATTGCATTTGGTAGTAAAAGTTTAATTCTATCTATAAAAGCGATTGTTTCAAATAATTGGTTCTTGACATATAACACTAAATTACTACATTTAGTATGTCTTATAGCTGTATCATACCGTTCGGTGCAACAACATTGAAGCCTGATACACCAGTTTCGCAGGCATTCGGCGCGTCAATGTCCCCATTTCATAAATGTCCACTCTACGTTCTTATTGAAATGAACTCCTCGTCTAAGCTAATGCAGACGCTACAGAAACAGAAGGGGTCTGACATGCTGCCATACACAATGAACCTGTATAAGCTACCCACGTACATGTACAGTGTCTGTGACTGACAGACTATATCCAGAATCTTTCTTAAAGTTCAAATATCTATTGGTCGTAAGATGACCTTTAAGACGGAGGTGATAAAGAAATAACTGGAACAGAACGAAGTTGGTGAACTGCCAAGTTAAACTTGAACGTGCTTTACATAGTAGTCCAATAGACTATATCAATAATCTTTCTGTTTCTGTTGGAACATTTCAGATGTCTATTGTTGAAACGATGACCTAAAATGCTGGATATAATACTACACAAAAGTAAGGAGAAGGAGTTAGATGTATTGCCAACTTAAACTTGAAGGTGTTTTCCATAGTGAAAGAGTACAATAGACTATATCTAAAATCTTTTTATTTCCGTTGGTAAAATCCTCAGAACTCGACAGAGTCCTCTTCAGAGTCCTCCCAACAAATAGAAGAACATTTTAGCTTACTTATTAGCTCCCAGACTGATGATAAATAGAGAAAACTCAGGGAATACACCAGTGAAGAAGATAGAACGTTTGAAGAGCCAAGTACAAAAAGATGTTCTTCACACTGTCAATCTGGCTAAGACCTATCAACATTCACAAGAATCCATTGCACTGAAAAGTAGATTAAAATGTTATCTGCAAACGTTATGAGGAGGAACAAAGCGCATATTAGGAAGACAAAGTAAGTGCTCAGCAAAAATATGAGAAGTTAGAAGCTCAATCCAGAAGGAGAAATCTGGTCTTCCATCTATGGTTGAACTCAATATAGGATCTAATATAACAGAAACAACTGGGGAAGAAGGAGTTGGATATACCTCCAAGTCCGTTGAACTTGTCCATGGCGTCTGTACCCAACAGACCATACACCTAGAATATTTTGTTTCTGTTGGCAACATCTCCAAACAGCTATGGTTGAATCGATGACCTTAGTGACAGATTTAATATTACAGGAAAAAGGAGTTGGATATACTGCCAAGTTCGCTGAACTTATACGCGCTGTCAAATGTGTTTCTGGCTAACAGACCATATCCTGAATACTTCTGCTTCCTTGGGCAAAATTGTCAGATGTCAATGATTGAAAAGGTGAATACAGTTTATAGTTTATAGTTTGGGAGGTATGTACTGTGCCTTTACAAAACAGTCATTGATTGAAGAAACTTGTTGCAACAGTTTATAGAATATTCTTCAGTCAATTGCACGGATTGAAGAATATTCTATTAGCTACGTACTTAGCCAGAAGAAAAGTAGACTTAGTGCTTTGTAGTCTCAACCCACATATCGAGATCTTCCTATTACTATTGGCACGATCTTCAGACATCTATGGGTCGAAATATGAACCCAATACCGGAACTAATAAAGACACAACTGGAGCAGAGTTGGATATACTGCCAAGTTCACTGAACTTGTACGCGCTGTCAAATGTGTCTCTGGCTAACAGACCATATCCTGAATACTTCTGCTTCCTTTGGCAAAATTGTCAGATGTCAATGATTGAAAAGATGAATGCAGTCTATAGAATGTTCTTCAGTCAACGTCACTGAAACTTATTGTATTAGCTACTTAACCAGATAAATGTAGACTCAGTGCCTTGTAGCCCCTACCCACATATCGAGATCTTCCTATTACTATTGGCAAGATCTTCAGACATCTATGGGTCGAAAGATGACCCCAATACCGGAGCTAATAAAGACACAACTGGAGCATAGCGAGTCGGACCAACTGCCAAGTTCGTTCAACTTGTACGTGATGTCCATATTGCCGGTGACCAACGGAACAAGTCGTTTCTCGTCGCTTTAAATATCTATTGTTGAAAAGATGATGAATATCCTAACCCTGACCCTGTATGCTGACCCTGTATATGCTGACCCTGTATATGCTAAACCTGTATATGCTGACCCTGTATGCTGACCCACATCTTCAGCTAGATATATATATATAGGTCGAAAGGTGCAATAAAGATACCGCTGTATCTGTATCTATATGCTAGCCGGTATAACCGCCCTTCGTCGTAACACACGAGCTTCGAAGCCTCGCGGCGGGGCAGCTGCTGGTTATATTACACTTTCCTCCTGCATTTTGCACATTAATTGTTCTTCAAAACTATCCAGCGAAGATGCCCCTACTGTGCTTCGTATTAGCAGATTCCACTCTACAATACCAATTTTGAACGCATCAGTCCTAGGTTGATAACTCTGGTACTTTAGGGCATAACTATTTCGTGTTCGTTTCAAGCTGGCATTAGATACTGGAAGCTTTAACTGATATTAGATGCTTAGACATAACGCGTAGGAAGTACGTGTAGGTTGATAACTCTGGTACTTTAGGGCATAACTATTTCGTCTTCGTTCCAAGCTGGTATTAGATACTGGAAGCTTTAAGTAATATTAGATACTTAGACAGAACGCGTGGGAAGTACGTGTAGGTCAGATTTGGTTTCAGCTCCAGTGACACTGATGTACTGATGAATGTTTCGGTTGGCGCTGAACGTGACCGTGAGAAGGTTAACGCTAGTTTACCATTATTCGCGAGGTAACCTATATCCGTTTTACTTACAAACAGGGAATTTAGGGATATCAAGTCGATGGACAGTGGTTCCAAATCGCATTTCTGTTAGGTATTGCAGTTTGAAACCACTGTCCGTCGACTTAATATCGATCCCTAAATACCCTAGTCTTGAAAACAACGGATAAAGGTTACCCCACGGATAAAGGTGAACTAGCTTTAGTCCAAACCCTGGTTTTGGCCTGTGTGTGTTCTAACAAAGGCTGGCGGGGGCAGTGTCTCCAATGCAAAGGTTAGTCCCCGGCTAGTGATCTCGCCCCCTACCTCGCCCCCCTTTAGCGATTTCGCCCCCCCCCCCAAAAAAAAAAAACAGGTTTACATGAAATGTGACACTGGAATGAAGAATTTGCAAAATTCGTGCCACATTCGGGTGGGAATCAACCTAATATCTCCTCACGCGAGAGGCGGAATGGACTGGTATGCTGTCTGAAAGAAAATTCTTGAATATTTTTGGGTCTCCGTGGTACATTCTAGAAATTCTCACTGCATTCCAGATGTTTGTGTTCATTCTTGTGACCGGTTCTCCATCGAATAAGATCAGAATATCGATATTTCGAATAATGTTGGAATGCCTTATAATGCGGTCGTACTGCAGTTAGAATAGCTAGAATACACTTTGAATGTCGTTCTCCACCTCAAATGCACCTCGAAAGTTTTAAGCATCATGACAAAATCCTCCTGTAAGAAGTCTTTGCCATCAGCTCGTAGCGGCCATACAATTCTGTACTCTTTTAACACCTGAAAAATGTGAAAGATGTCATCTTCTAATTGAAATTAATGGTGCCTTAGTTAGGGACCCTGGCCATCCAAACTCCAGGCTCAGACTTCTGTCTCTCTCCTGTCTTGCACGCGAATAAAAATTACTGCATTGTGTTTGAATAACTGATTTGTATATTTTCTTCTTTTCAAAGCTTGATATACAACTTTGTGCTCAATAATCAAATACTGTTAACATTAAAACATCGATTTTTAAGCTTCATACAAAGGGTGACATGAATTGGAACCGACATTCGATGCTCTGTTATTCGTCTGTTATGATTGTTTCTGACATGTCCATGCCATAGGCACGCCATTGCGGTGATGACGTCAACATTTTTTTCTGTTTGAATTACGTCATTAGAATGGCAAGATTCTCTCACCACATAGAATCTTACTTGCCTGTTTTGGTGCTCGTGTTTTAAATGACATAACAAAATGTAAATTCCTACAACTATTCAATGAATAGAATCAATGTAGACTACTCTGATGTTACTGAATATTATAATTAAAAACGTAAATTGGGAGATGAACAGAAAATGTTACAATTTGGAGTTTTAACCATTTTAAGCTCTTTAAAACCTAAAACTAAAACGCTACTTGAAAAAAAAACTTTTCTACCTAGCCTATAGCGGGAGGCAACGCCCCTTTTTTTCTTGGCTAACAGTTTACCATTAAACCTGTTTGGAGTGTCCAAAGAACGAAAATGTTCGTCATCGTGACTCTGCTGATGGTGCCCTTTGAAAATCAATTTTCACACAGCTGCCCTAACCCATCCCAAGACACATGCATGACGATACTGTATCTGACAGACGGCATTTCGGCTTCATTTTCTGTCGTCGCATAGCAGTAGGGTCTTCTTTGACTCATAGCACGTAGATCATACGATCGTCTTACAATCGCAAATTTCGGGCAAATGTACGTATCCTGCAAAGTTTAACTGTCTTGGTACACAAGTTCACAGGTTACTGTTTTGGATCCATGTCGATGGATTCTGTCCTGGCCTGCTTGAAAATCCTATGGCATCAAAACGGTACAAGGATCGCACGCCTTAACCAACCTGATGAAACTATTTACGGATGTGAGAAAATCTCATAAACACATCGCCACACACACACATGACCATCTTCCTACGCAGCGCAGGGACATCCAACGGCGAAACCGCCTGTCAGGATGTACCCTGCTCTTTCAACCGTCACTCTTAGTTCCTGTGGGCGTCGCCACAAACCAGCTGTCAGCCAATCAGAGACTAGGCCTTTCAGTTTTCAAAAGGGATCTCATACATAGTAAGCTCATTAATATGTACAAGCGGGCGCGGCCAGGAACTAAGAGTGACGGTTGAGAAAGCAGGGTACATCCAGACAGGCGGTTTCGCCGTTGGATGTCCCTGCGTAGGAGGATGCACATGACATGAGTGTATGTGACAGGTGGCATTTCGGGTCATGCCGCACCCACAATTCCGGACATGTCGGCAGTCTCGCCCCATTCATAAAGTCACCCGTCTTTGTCTGCCTCATTCATAAACTCACCCGTCTTTGTCTGGGTGGATCGACTCTTATCACGCACGGGCCAGGTGTCATTTCGGTGTGCTACGGACTTGAATACTGCCGTGGTCTGAATTGAACGAAGAGCTATGTTGGTTTGATTATAAGAATGACAGCCTCCGGGAACTCATGCGAGCGTGCCAATAGAAAAAAACAAGTTTGGCCAAATGTATTTTGAGCGGTTTTTGAAGGTCAGAGGTCAGATAACAGAGCCTGTTTAAAGGTTTTTATGGTGGTAGCTTCTTTTATCATGTTTGTTTCAAATTAGCATAGCCTAGAAAGGATTGCAACAAATCCTTCTTTCGTTGTAGTTGCCACAATGCATTACTTATAGCGATGGTAAGTAAATATTTTGTCAGCAGGGCTAGCCCTTTGTAATAGCCTGTCTGTGCGTTCTGAATAGCCACCTCAATACGTAGATTTTTTGAATATAGACATTTTTGGTGACCAATGTATTTCAAGTGTTCCCCCCTAAGACATTCGTCAAGCAAAATGCAGAAAAAACATGTAAAATTGTGACCATGCATGCTGCAAGACCTGCCTTTACTTTTCAATCATCACCCAAAGACCTGTGACCTCCATTCATAGGCAAACATTTTAAAGAAATCAACTTGTAACTTCCGCTTCAATTTCCAAAAAATCTACCCACGCGTCTTGTATGATAAGGGTGCTCTACTGTGTTAAACAGATAATAACTGATTTAGATGGGGAAACAAGCCAACTGAGCGAGCAGCATTGACTGCATGCTACCTTTAACGTTAGTTTTAAGAACAAGTACGCAGCCTTTTGGAAAAACCCAATACAATCCCGGTTTGCTCGTGTGGCTGTCTGCTTCACACTCGTGCGACCGTCTTTTTTTTGTTCCTGACAATAAGATGTCTTCATTAATAATTTACGGACCGATACAGCAGCCAAATTGTTCTGTCAGACTTCGCTGCGTACTACAGTCACGTAAGGCCATTGCAAGTAAATTTTATGGATGACATCAGTGCGCCCATTAATTTTCGCCTTATTTCAGAAAAAAAGTTTTTTCCTAAACTAGTTGAACTGTTAATTCCAACACAAAAATTGGACTCCCCCCAATTCGTGCATTCCTTGACAAAGACTGGTGCTGTTCAGTCGAAAATTTGTGTGAGTCTAATTTCTATGCTAGAATTTAGTTCAACTAGTTCAAGAATGACTCCCTCAACACAGATGGAATTATAAGTTAAGAATTTCTTTACTCTTCGGGGATGGTCAGATAGGCCAAAAATAGGCAAACACATGTGTTGTAGCCTAATAACCATACTTTACTTGTAGAAGTGATACTAAGGAAGTAGCTATGACTGTAGCTGCAGAAGTGCCACCAATATGGAAGCCATGAATGCAGTTGCCAGCTTGGCAAGTGATACCAGTGTACCACACAAGTATCACTTTTACTACACTAGTTTCTTCTTTAATACAGGAATGGTTGCATTGTTAGTTGTGATGCCACGTGTTGTCACTTCAAAACTTGTTACGATGTTTATGGTGTCTATTTTGAAAATTTAGCATCTTTTTTTTTACCTATCTTGTTTTTTTCCATTATTTTTGCTCTCTGCATAGGATGTCATGCATAAAATTCACTTGCTATGGCCTGATCCGTAGAGCGAAGCAACAACCCACGGGTATTAGCTCTGCAATATGTCGGTGGTACGGAAATATAAGCAATTTAGCTATTGGGTTTGATGATAGAACGATCTTGTGCAGTGAATAAAATTGAATTTTCATTTTTTCTAAACATGACTACCTTGTGGAGTAGATTGACAATACAAAATACAGTACAAAATAGAAAGCCCCATAAAAAGATACAATACAAAATGGAAAACCAGATAAAAAAGACTAAGAAAAACAGCCGGAGCCTAACCTCTGCTTGGAGAGTAGAAACCATCGTGACAGGCCCCGGATGGGGTTAACTCAGAGTGACGTCACGCCTTGGGGTTACGTCACAGGGTATTACTCTTCTTATCCATCTCTTGTACAGGATAGAACCGTGATCTACTAGCTATTATTTAAAGCAGATGTTGGGCTCAAAAAATGTAGGGTTTTCTAAACACGCAAGTTCCTTATTAATTACGAAGCAGCTGGCCATCCTAATACGCCTGCTTGTCCACATAAGCCTATTTGGGATCTTGTTTGAAATATACGATCTGAACTTGTTGGTTAATCAATGTTTAAACATGTCGAATAACGAACAAAGAAGATGAGTTCATTGAACTTGGCAGCTAAGATTGTTGACTCTGATTATGTCCTTCGCACTCTGTATGGTGTGTAGGACTGTGTTCGATCATCAGCCCTTGGGCCACATAACTTTGCGGACAAATGTAAAATTACTGTAACAGCAGATAGTTTTACACAACCACAGCTTTATTTCCACCATCGTTTCTGTGACCGACTGTCACCTTCCTCAGGGCGATTCTGACTGGTTTACATTGTACTGCAGCAATATGTGTCATATTACAGATGGGGCCACAAACGTATTACTAAGTTGTTTTTTTTACATAGATCCAGTGATTGGCTGACTAATATATTTTCTTCTTCTGTCCTGATTTATCCACTTGACTATCGCTGAAACTTTCAGAAAAATGATGACGATTATTACAAATATGACCATCAAGCACGTTGATGAGGCAGAAACGTGTCAGTTCCTATGAGATTATGTTTATAGCCCCCATAACGATTTCTATAATATGAACTATTAACATTTAGCTATCAAACGCGTCTCTAAAAGACCACACTAAAGATCAAACGCACTGAATCATGACATAAGCACAAGTTTATGTCAGAAGGAAACTCATAATAGAGCAATCAAAACCGGTGGTATTTAGAAAAATGCGATATTGTCTCTCAAATGACTATAGGGGGTATAATCTACTGTTTCGTGTCACAGGAAACGAATGCGTTCCCTTGTCATAACGCCCCATAAGATCCCTATCACGATCGACATTATAACACCCTTTTAAAAGCTTAAAATAGATATAGAAGATCATTCATTGAACAATCCGAGCATGTTTCCTTATACATTATTAACGGAAGCCTCCTTAAATGCATTAATCGTCTTAGACAACCGATTGTTTCGTCAAATTTTGAAGTGGAAATAGATGGTGATCACCTTCAAAGCTTTATGCCTGATTACCCAATCTAGATTGTTTTGTAAGCATAATGGTAAGTTCAACCCTTGGTATTTCGGATGGTATCTCGAATGTTTTCAAAAGATCAAGTCATGTAAAACATTTTGGGGTCCACGCCTGTATCAAGCACAGAGTCTACATACTGTATACGAACATCTATACTCTATTTACGACCATAATACCCCCTTTCCACAAGGAAATACAGCTATAGTGATATACAGCTCACATGTCTAGGTTATTTTTCTTGAACAGTTAACAGTGTCGGCTGCGCTTAATTAGGCCTACTCAATAAAACAAGGACAGGCGTCACATCCACCTTAGAAAAAAGAGAAGTTATGACTAATTATTGTCAGTAGTCATTCTATAGCGAAGTCACATATTTTCTTTGGCTGGTTGACTTGCTCAACAGTGTTTACTGTGCTTAGGCCTACTCGATAAAACAAGAGCAAGTGTCACGTCTCCATTCGAAAGAAAGAAAATTTGTGACCAGTAGTCTACCAATACAGAAGTCACATACTGCCCTGGATTGGTTGACTAGTTGAACAATGTTGGCTGTGCTTAGACCTACTCAATAAAACAAGAGCAAGCGTTACGTCCCCATTCAAAACAAAGAAAAGTTATGACTGGTCAGTAGTATATCGATACCGAGCTCACATATTGTCCTTGATTGGTTGACTAGATGAACAGTGTTGGCTACATTTCAGCCTACTCAATAACACAAGAACAAGCGTTACGTCCCCATTCGAAAGAAAGTATGAGCATTCGTCGCCATTAGTCTATGAATGAATGAATGAATGAAGACCTTTATTGTACAAACATACACACTGGGGTTCAGTACAGGTCGCAACGAGATATACATGGAATATGTACAATGAATCTACAATACTCAAGAATCAATACTTTACCCTTGATTGGTTTACTAGTCGAACAGTTTTGGCTGCAGTTCAGCCTATAAAGCAAGTACAAGCGTGATGCAAGGCACTTACTGCCGCATGTATCACGCCGCTAAGTACCTAGTGCCTGAGTTATTACCAGATTGCGGTACCCACCCCATCGTTTACTTCAGAGCTGTCCTAGTGCAAACTGTGGTGACAATGAAAAATAAGTGATCTCGATCCAGTTTGGGCTCACTGAAGAGCTAGTCTTCCACTGGCCGTGACACAGAGGACAGACGTAACAGATGTAAAGTATAAACGTATAAAGGTTCAGTGCGCCGGGAAAATTCCCCTAGCTCTTTCCGACAATCACAATGAACAGTGGACCACGGCTTAATGCCCTGTCCTAAGGACTGCAACTCTTTCCGGTAACGTGCATGTCGGGTGAGCAATACAGCCGGAATCGAACTCACGGCTTCTAGTTCCAGAGACAGGACCGCTAACCACTGGACTACTTACCCTGAGACAATAGACTAGATATATCAGGATTATAGTACGTTCCGAGTGCGTGAGTTACGAGCAGACGGCGGTACCAACTCCATCGTTTACTGCCGAGCTGTCTTACTGGAAACTGTGGTGACAATAGATTAGATATACCAGGATAACGGTATAGATTATATAGATGGGGGTTAACGTGAATCAATAGAGTTGCCTGAGTAACTATTATTATAACGCTACATATCTTATTACCCGTATTTTGTATTTCTTTCCCAAGGCCAGCCCGTTATAATAGCCACGGCTGGTTGGGCGACCTTGGGTTGCCTGTTTAGTCAGCCAAACGAACAAATAAATTGATATCCTATTACCTGGATGTCTAACCTTCAACGAAGTAGACTAGATATCGTAACTACAAGAAACTGTTCTTTATCGAATTTGTGTTACAGCTACAAGTCATGTTAGTTAAGTTGTGAAAATGTGTAAAATGTTAATTTTCAAATGTGATACAAAATAACACACACAAAAAAATAACAACATGAAAACTAGCACATCGAGCAAACAGTTACAGTATTAAGCTCGTTGAATCGTTGCGGTTATCTTTTACGATATCTCAGTGTAAGTAACGTTATAACTATGATAACAGCAAAATCTCGCCACATCATATAAGCGCCCACCGGACATGTCAGGTGAGTCATCGGCCTCTTCTATGTCCTGACTACTGATGCGTGCTCAGTGCTCACTGAGCCCTGCGGTTGTCTTATCTTGTACAGATCTCCCCATACAAATCCTTTATCCCTATGATATCATGGTATCATCTCGTCTCATCTGATAACTGATAAGGCTCTACCGTTTCCTATCCACAGAGAGATCGGTCTATCGTCTGACCTAGATGCTATTGACAACATCCCTGGTCTTTATTACATATTTGTCTGTCTCTTTGTTTGTTTGTTTGTTTGTTTGTTTGAACCTTAGTTTATTTATAAAAAAAATAAATTGGTTGGCAGACTGGTTTTTATTGAAGTCATGGTAGAAGATAAAATATTACAAAAATTCCTGATAAACCCATGAACCCGATAGAAAAAAACAAGAACAATGTCAAAGACTTACCAACACACCAAAAGCATTGCAATTCATCCAAATATCCCTAAGTTATGCTGACTTGACTTGACTACAAGCATCTAGAAACACGATAAGATATCCAAACAGACATTGAATCGGTCAGACAGTCAGACAAACAGACAGATAGACCTAGATCTTTATCTGCCCAAGGCCTTCAACATACCCAAAACATTGCAATCCATCCAACGGTTCTTAAGTTATGATGATAACAACATCTAGAAACACAAATAGACAATCAGACAGACAGGCAGACACCAAAAACAAGGTAAAGCCTTACCGGGCCATGTCTAGTGACGCCTTCTCGTCCTCAGTGTCCTGGACGATGGACACCTCGAACAGCCCAACAGTCAGCACCGCGGCCAGGGCTAGCGCAAACCGGACAACTACTCTCCTCTGCATTGTTGTTAGTGTTAGTGTAGTCTGGATAGTGGTGTCGTCACACACAGGGATGTCACTTCATCTACTCAAATAGTTGTACACAGCGCCTGAAGGTAGAAAAATAGAAAATAATTTGATTACAAAGATTAATTATAATAGCCCAAAAGTTAGCACCACGGCCAGGGCCAGCGCAAATGAAATATTCAATCATAACAGCACAACAGTCAGTAACGCGGCCAGGGCCAACGCAAACCGCACCACTACTCTACTCTGCATGTTGCTAGTGTGGGCCACTGTTACACACAGGGGGTGTTTCTTCATTAGAGAGTTATACACAGCGCCTAAAGATAAATGAAAAGGAAAATAAACAAAAAGATTTATTATAAAGATTAATCATAATAGTCCAACAGTTAGCACAACGGGCAGAGCCAGCGCGAACCGCACCACTACTCTCCTCTACATGGTTATCAGTATCTGTGTGGGCTGGATAGCGCTGTTGTCATACGTAGGGGATGTCTCTTCATCAGATAGTTATACAAAGTGTCTTAAAATAGATTTGCAGGGCTTATATTTAGCTAGTTGCTCGAAGTAGGAAAGCTACTTCACCACGTCTATGGCCAGCGCGAAAGGAACAACTACTCTCCTCTGCATGTTGTTAGTGTAGGTTGGATAACCCTGTCTTTACACGCATGGGTGTCCCTTCATTAGGTAGTTATACAAAGTGCCTGAAAATAGATTTGCAGGGCTTATGTTTAGCTAGTTGCTCGATTTAGTAACGCTAGTTCACCACGGCTAGGGCTAGCGCTAACCGAACCACTACTCTTCTCTTTGTTGCATTGTTGTCAGTCCGGGCTGGATAAGGATGTACTTACACGTAGGAATGTCTCTTTATTGAATAGCTGCACACAACACATGGAGGTAGATTTGTAGAGATTATGTTTAGCTAATTGTGCGATGTTGTAACGCTAGTGCACCACGCCAAGGGCCAGCGCTCACTGTTATGTAACTGTAGTATAGCCGGAACGCGGTTATACCGCTGACCCACTGCATTACAGTCCAACACGTATAATGCAGTCTGTTACCTATGCGATAAGAGTTTAGTAAAAATTCTGTTACCGTATGCCTACACCGACCAAACGATCAACCAACCAACCTCAGTACAGTGTTGTAGAATCTATACCGTCAGTTGTCCAAGCTGTTAGTGTCTAAGGGTAAGCCAATGGTACATGGCTGCATGCTTTCCAAATAGTATTTATTCCGGTAAGCCAACCTTGATACAGTCCTCTGCGTTTTGTATGATGTTTTAGTTGCTTTCTAGGCTTGTAGGTGTGTTAACGCCGTGATACTCCTCTCGATCAGTCCCCACCATGTCCTTCAGTATCTCTACAAAGCCGACTACTATATACACATGCTCGCTGCACTGTTTATAAGCGAGGTAACAAATTGTAAATACCTGCTAAGTTGGTTGAATACACCGTGTTATTCCAGCTGACCGGTCAACATACAGACCTTGAAAACGTCAAGCTGTCGTCTGCTGTCCCTGCCAACTATAGTTGAATTTTGGTTTAACACTACTTTGAATCTAAGGTTTGATACTGTGAAGCCACTACTGCCCGTCTTCATAGTTAGTGGTTTCCATGAAGACGTGATCTAACCGCCTGACCTACCTTAGTACGCCGTTTAAGACCAGCTGACCAAACCTGATACAGGCCTTGAAAACTGCAGGATGTCGTCTGCTGACGCTGCGAACTATAGTAGAATTTTCTCAGGATCTAAATATATTATGAAGCCACTACTGCGTGTCTTCCTGGTTTCCACGTGAACGTGTTTAAACGGTATGACCAACCTTAGTACGCCTTGTTGTAACAGCTGACCAGTTCACGTACAGTCCTTACCAACTGCAAAATGCCGTTCGCTGTTTAGCTACTACAGTAGAATTTTGTCTTTTACCCAGGCTAGCAGGATATGAGAATTACTATTGCATATCATGTAGCAGCTACGGTACGTCTTTCCAGCTAGTGGTTACAGTGACGAAGACATCATTAAATGGTCTAACCAACCTTAGTACGCCTTGTTGTAACAGCTGACCAGTCAACCTACAGCCTTTGCCAACTGCAGAATGTAGTGTGCTGCCGCCACCAATAAGAATTTTGCTTGCCTTTTACATCGACTAGCAGTATATATGAGTTAACACTGGATGCTATGAAGCCTCTACTGCGCGTCTTTCTGGGTAGCAGTTTCCTCGAAGACGTTATCTAACAGTCCAGCTGACCGGTCCTTATACAGCCATTGAAAACTGCAGAATGTCGTCTGCTGCTGCTGTCTACTACAGTAGAATTTTGTCTTTTACCCAGGCTAGCAGGATATGAGAATTACTATTACATATCATGTAGCAGCTACGTTGCATCTTTATACTATTATTGAAGAAGTTTATTTATTTGCAAGTTCGTGCCCGAGGGCTAATTGCAAGTACATGGTATACACATAGTGACAATGGACAGTCATAAATAATATTCTAATCTAATACTAGTGTTGGCTATTTCTAAACAGGTTGGGTTTGACTTCTTTTTTGGAAGCAGAGGGAGACGAAAAGCCCCACATTTTATAGCTAGTGGTTACAGTGACGAAGACATCATTAAATGGCCTAACCAACCTTAGTACGGCTTGTTGTAACAACTGACCAGTCCGCATACAGTCCTCGAAAACTGCAAAATGTAGTCTATGGCCACTGACAACTATAGACGAATTTTGTATTTGACAAAGGCTTAACAGGATCTAAGAATTACCACTGGATGTTATGCACGTCTTCCTACCTAGTGTGTTCCATGAGAACGTGGTTAAAAGGTCTGACCAACCTTATTACGCCTTGTTGTAACAGCTGACCAGTCCACACACAGCCCTTGCCAATTGGAGAATGTAGTCTGCTGCCGCTACCAATAAGAATTTTGCCTTTTACGTCGACTAGCTGTATCTATTAGTTAACACTGGATGCTTTGAAGACTCTACTGCGCGTCTTTCTGGGTAGCAGTTTCCTCGAAGACGTTACCTAACAGTCTGACCGTGTTATACCAGCTGACTGGTCCTTATACAGCCATTGAAAACTGGCTGCCTACTACAATAGAATTTTGTCTTTTACAAAGGCTAGCAGAATCTAAGAGTTGATACTGGATGTTATGAAGCAACTGCTGCCTGTCTTCCCAGCTAGTTTCCGCCAAAACATGATATTACAATCTGACCAACCTTAGAACGCCTTGTTGTTACAGCTGACCAGTCCACATACAGCCTTTGCCCGCTGCAGAATGTACAATGTAGCGTGCTGCCGGAAGCTCTGCAGAGTCTATCTGCGTGTCCGGCGTGGCGCCCACATGGTTTGTTATTGACGGCACGGCGCGAGTACCGCGGAATTCATGGCACGGGCATGGGGAAATTATTGCTATGTTTAGGGTGCGTCCTGAAAACAAATTAGGATTGGCAGGAAGGATTTTTCTTGTTAGTTCAATGATCTTTACCCACAACGAATACAGTTTGACAATGTAAACCCAAAATGCATTAGGGCACTCGTATATCATTTTTCAATTATACAGACATAAATTGTATACATTGAAAGACACACGTATTGGTGGGTCAGCTTGGATATCGTTTGTTGCAATTGGTATGAAAAAAAAGTTTATATTAATCACATACACACACACACACACTGAGTAAAGTCTTTAACAAGAACCACACTATATTTCCTCCTTCCTAACGGATAATAAGCGGCGCAAATAAATAATAAACAAGAAAATAATTCTGCTTTAAAATGATTCTACAACACAGTTATAATTCGCATATTAGATGGAAAATTCTCCTTTGTCAGGTACTAAAAACGGACCAAACCAGCTGGGTTAGCGGAACGGGAACCACAACATTTTCCCCCTGCCTAACGGATAATAAGCGGCGCGCTGCCCGGCTACCGGTCCCTGGGGAGCGCCCAATCGTATTGTGATCGATTCCTGCAGGAGCGCACGACGCGAAATTAAGTTATTTTTACTATCAATATCCCGGCGTTGGGCGGGGAGGCGGACAATCATGAAATATGCAGGAGGCAGCGTTATTACTGCGTTATGGAGGGTTGGATCGGTTCAGTGGTGCAGGTGTCGCGCCAAATTGCGCCCACTGGTAAATAATTGCCCCCACATTGTTGGGGGTCCAGAATATCTGAATGGAGAAAATTTCGACACATTCGTTTGCGTGGCAATTTCCAAGCAAAAGTGTGAGGATATTTTGGAAGGAGGTGTCACGCTGTGAAGTCTTAATCTAACCTAATAAAACAAACAAACAAACCCTTGCCCTAACCCTAACCTTAACAATTGCATTAATACTAACCTATACTTAAACTCCACGTACATGTAGTCACAATACCTAAATATGCAGGAAGCAGCGCTATTACTGTATTATGGTGGGTTGAATCGGTTCGCTGATGCAGGTGTCGCGCTAAATGTTGCCCACTGGTAAATAATTGGCCCAACAGTGCTGGGGGTCCAGAATAACTGATAAGAAAAGTTGTTATTACTGTGACACTGTGTTATGGAGGGTGGGTTCGGTTGACTGGTGCCGTTTTTGCAGTAAATTAGTGCATACTGTTAAATGATTGGCCAGAATACTGAGTAACTCAGATGAGAAAAGTGATAGGCAATTTTCAAGCATACGTCTGATCTGAGGGCAGTTTAGAAGGAAGTACCACGCTGTAAAAGTCTTAACCCAAACCCGAACCCTAACCATAACCATAACCCTCACCCTTGCACTAACACTAACCCACAATTAAACTCCACGTAGTCGCAATACTTCAATATGCAGGAATCTGCGTTATTACTGTGTTATGTTGAGTTGGCCCGGTTCACTGGTGCAGGTGTCGCGCCAAATGATTGCCCACTGGTAGATAAATGCCCCAGTACTGGTTAGGGTTCAGAAGAACTTAGAGGAGAAAAATAGTTATTACTATGTTATGGAGGTTTGGCTCGGCTTGCTGGTGTCGGTGTCACGTTAAATGATTGCCTACTGCCAAATAATTGCTCCGACACTACAGGGAGTAATCTCCGAGCAGATCCTACGGTAGCATAAGATTGTATCGAAAGCTGGCAGAAAAGTGTTACGATAATCTCCAAGCAGATCCTACGGAAGCATAAGATAGCTAGTATCAAAAGCAGGCAGAGGAGTAAAGCCGGTCTAGGAGTGTGTATGCTACCGGTGCCCGTCTGACTCCCGTTGGCTGGCTATACTCCTTGGCCAGCTTCGATGCTATCTTATGGCACCGTAGGGTCTGCTTGGAAATTTACTGAGAGGTAGTCTTAACCTTAACCCTATCCCTTTCCAAAGCGATGATCTGACACGTAGGCGCAATACTTTAAATTATTTGGAAATGAATATTTAGCGTGGCACTGGAAATTCTTGCGTAGTGGAATGATCTTCTCTTCCAAGCAGATGTTCGGCGACCAAATAGTTACGTTTTGCTTGCTCCCGCGCCAGGTGCAAACTGCCTCTCTACAGCAAAACGCTTGGGTTGTCGTACGGTTCACAAGCACACACACACAGATACAGCTTTTGCAATGAATAATTCCCTTTCGTTGATAAGAATTAGCAGTATTATTAGTCATTACTACTTTATTTCACCTGTTGATAGCCCAACATATGAATGATCATACGAATGTATCACCAGACAGAGCCGGTTCTGTGACGTATCGGGGTCGGCTGACATCATTACGTAACGTCACCGTTAATCACGTAGATTAATCCGTCCCAGTCAGCGACGGAGCGCCCCCAACACAATAGATGTCCTGACTGATTACGGAAAGGCTCAAACTCAAGATTGGGTCGAATGGAGAGAGCACCCCGCAATTTGATTGTAATAATACCTAATACCCATAGGGTACATGGATAGAATATGGTGTCGCAGAAAGTTTGGATCAGTAGAAAGAACCTGTCGAACACCATTTCGAACAGATAGAACCCGTTGTTCGGTGTTTTTGATTGAAGTGTGCGATGAAAGAACCATCCTGTCGAACACCATTTCGAACAAATAGAACCCATTGTTCGATGTTTTTGATTGAAGTGTTTGAAACAGAACCATGATGGAACATGGGGCGGGCCAGGTACCGGTATAGGAGATATACATCTTAGAGGAGTTGTGGTGCAAATTTCTTGTATTTCAAGTTTATACGTGACGTCACGACCGCCATGTTGGTCGGTTATACCTGGTTAAATCTGTTTGAATCTTTGTTTGTTTGTTTTGCACAACCAGTTGTGTACATAAGCACAAGCTGCATAACACCAGACTGTAAGGTTTGATCCACTCCAAACAGGGAGGATCCCTACTCTTTTCAATAAGTGTGGCGGATTCTTTTACTGAGAGTTTGTTCTCAGATGAATTGTGACATAACCTTCCTAAATACAATACAGTCCAGCATTTGCAATTGGCCACCGTTACATATAAGAACCACCTGGCCACTGATATAGAGCCAAACCTGTACAAGTGTTCACCTTGCTTGCAGATAGATGTGCAGAAGTTAGGTGTGACGGGTCCTTCAGTGTAATATAACCAGCTGCTGCCGCGCCGCGTGCCTGCGAAGCTGGTGTGTTACGCCGAAGGGCGGTTATACCGGCTATATAGATACAGATACAGAAGCTGGTGTGTTACGCCGAAGGGCGGTTATACCGGCTATATAGATACAGATACAAATATCTTAACATAAGGACTAGCTGGCCACTGATATACAGTCAAACTTGTATGTGTTGCACAATATTTCTACCACAGTTGAAATCTGTCCCTCCCATTGGGTCAATGTCAACTTCCCCATCAACCAAAGAAAGATGATCGATTACTACCTGGCTGTAATGTAATGTAGTGATTACAACCGACCTAGGTCCTCGGGCATTGAAAGATTAAAGTGTCATACATGGTAATAAATCTGGTGACATTTATCACAAACTAGAGGGCAACATGCACTGGAATCAGCACCATAACAAGAACTTCTAAAGATGTTTTAAACTGAGAACGTTGACTTTTTTATAATGATGGTCGTTCTGCCTGTTTCTGGAGCTGAATTCTATGTCCGATCCAAACTGGGAATTGGGAGCAATTTTGTATTGCGCTCTTTCTCTCTATATAGCTAGCTTTAAAGTTTGGAGCTACATCTGTGGAAACGTGTGTCTTTTGTACTAACGGCGATTTTTATAGGGTGATAGCTGTTCTGTATCGTCCTAGAGGATGGGCGATATGTTTTGAAGTTTGATCGATGCCTTACAAGAGAGTAAATTTCTTTTATGGTAGCCTTGTATATTAGAGTGTCATCTGTGCTGATAGCTTGAGTTATCTCTTTTGTATATGCCTTTTACATGGCACTTAAGAAAAGGCGGCTGTTTTGTATCTTTCAAGAGGACGACCGATGTACCATGATTGATGCAAACCAGGAATCGAGCGCACTTTTCTCCTGTGGTAGCCTAAGAGATTCAAGTTTCATCTGCGCCAAAAGCTTGAGCTATAAATCTTTTGTACGAACTAAAGGATGATATCTTTGTGATTTTGATGAAGATAGTTCTTGTGTTTGTTGCTAGAGGACGGGTGAAATACTTTGATCGATGGAGTCAAATGCAGCAATTCTCTTTTACCCTAGCCTTATGGACGAAATTGTTATCTGTGTCGATGGTTTGAGTAATATTCCTTGTCCTTACAAGAATGTTTTAGGATGATAGTTGTTCTGTATCTTCCTAGAGGACGGCCGATTTGCTCTCATGAAAGTTGACCGATGTTGTCCATAAGTGCAATTGTCTCTTACCGTAGCCTTATATCTTACAGTGCCGTCTGCGTAGATAATATATTTTTTTAGCATAAGCCTTGCCATGATCGCTACAAGTTAGGCATTGAGCGTATTTGTAATGCTTGAGGCAAACCTTTTGTACTAAGAATGACGTATTTATTATAGTTCTTGTGCTTCTTCCTAGAAAACTGACGATTTTTCTTGGATGATTGTTGTTCTGTATCTTCCTAGAGGGCGAACGATTTGCTTTTAAGTTTGACCGATGCCCTACAAGAGAGCAATTTTCTCTTACGATACCCTTATATCTTATAATGCCGTCTGTGTAGATAGTATCTTTTTTAGGGAGGGCGTTGCCTTGACCGCTACTAACTAGGAATTGGGAGCAATTTCCTCCTATGTTAGACGTATAGATTATAGTGTCGTCTGTGCCAAAATGCTTCAGGAAAAGCTTTGTACTAGGCAAGAATGATGTATTTATGATGATAGTATTTGTGCTTCTTCCTAGAAAACGAACGAGTGTTTTTGGATTTTCCTAGAAGACGGGCGACATGCTGTAAGTCACGTTTGACCGATGCCGTCAAAGACAGCAATTGCAACTTTCTATTACAGTGTCAACTGTTCCAATATCTTAAAGCGAGAGCGTTGCTATGCCCTCTACAAACTAGGCATTGGGCCCAATTTTCGCCTATGATATCTTGAGGAAAATCTCTTGCACTAAGAATGATGTATTTAGGAAGATATCGGTTGTTTTTCCTCCTAGAAGATGTGCTATATACTTTGACTGATGAGTCCAAGACAGCAATTTTTTTCTCGCTTTAGCTTTACAGATGAAAACGTCATCCCTATCGATAGCTTGAGTTATGTTTTTATACCAGGAGCGGTATGATATACCTTGACCGATATATTTTGGGAATTTAGCGCAATTTTCTCCGGATCCTACACTATCCTTCTGGATCAAACTGTCCCTTGTGCCCATAGCTGGGATGGTGTCTTTTGTAGCGAGAATATGTCTAGATCAAAGTGTCATCCACGCCAAAAGGTTGCCGCACTTATTAATATTTTGTACAGAGACGTAGAGCGATGTCTTTTAGATGATATCTCTTGTTTTTCCTTACAAAAGACATGCGCTTTACTTTAACTGATATGTGAACATCTTTATGTACTAAGAGCAATGTCTTTAAGGTGATATCTGTGCTGTGCTTCCTCCTATAAGACTTTGACTGATGTAGTCCAAGACAGCAATTTTCTCTGACTCAAGCCATACAGATGAAAATGTCATCTGAGTCGATAGCTTGAGATATGTTTTCGACCGAAAAAGACACGGTATCTTTAAAACGGCCTTTTATGAATTAATGAATGAGTGTACTAAGAAAAATGCCTTTCATGTGATATCTGTTGGTCTTTGTTGCTCTATGTCTTTATAAGACATGCGCTCTACTTTGACTGTTATCTAATCATCTTTATGTACTAAGAACAATGTATTTAAGATGACATCTGTTGTGCTTCCTCCTATAAGACTTTGACTGACGTAGTCCAAGACAGCAATTTTCTCTGACTCTAGCCTTACAGATGAAAGTGTCATCTGAGTCGATAGATTGTTTTATGTTTTGTATCAAGAAAGACACGGTATCTTTGAAATGGCATTATATGAGAACAAATGTCTTTAAGATGATATCTGTTGTTCTTACTTCCAGAAGACATGCGCTTTACTTTAACTGATATGTGAACATCTTTATGTACTAAGAGCAATGTCTTTAAGATGGTATCTGTTGTGCTTCCTCCTATAGGACTTTGACTGATGTAGTCTAAGACGGCAATTTTCTCTGACTCTAGCCTTACAGATGAAAATGTCATCAGAGTCGATACCCTGAGTTATGTGTTTTGTATGGAGCACGATGAGAGAGGTACTGTTCGATATTAGTGTGATAGGGAGGAGGCAAAGTGTAGCCTTGGGGTGTAACTAATCACCGCTGGAACATGATTGCAACGGCGTTTTTCTCATCTCAGTCGTCCCTTCATCTTGAATAACGAGTCAATGCCAAATATCGCTGCCAGCAAGCTATTCATCAAGTTGTTATCACAAAGAGAACAGTCTAGATTGAAGGTATATTGTAAGAAATTTGATCTTTACGCACCTCCTAAAGCACCCTTAAAGGTTCTGTTTTTTTCAGTTGAGTAAAAAAAAGAACCTTTAAGCAAGCTTTAAGATAAAATCATGATTGCATTGGCGTTTTTCTCATCTCAGTCGTCCCCTTTATCTTGAATAACGAGTCAATGCCAAATATGGCTGCCAGCAAGCTATTTATCAAAGGTTATCACGAAGAGAATAGTCTAGATTGAAGGTACATCGTATGAAATTTGATCTTTACGCCCCTCTTAAAGTATGCGTAAAGGTTCCTTTTCCAGTCGAGTAAAGAACCTTTAAGCAAGCTTTAAGGTAAAATCATGATTGCAACGGCGTTTTTCTCATCCCCGTCTCCCCCTTCATCTTGAATAACGAGTCAATGCCAAATATGGCTGCCAGCAAGCTATTTATCAAGGGTTATCAAACGTAGATAGTTCAGATTGAAGGTAGTTGCCTGTGTGTTTTGTTCTCAAAGACAGCAACCTTGGACTTTGCTACGTAAAAAAAGCAGTTACTCAAGCAACTGGATATGATTTTGCGAACGGTCAGATATTTCAGGCAGTCATCCAGTGTCTTTCGTCAGCGATAGTATCTATTAAGTGTTATCAAAAGTAGATAGTTTAGATTGTGGGTAGTAGCTTGTGCGTTTTGCTCACAAAGACAAAAACGACTGCGACTTTCTTTTTTATATATCGCAGTCAGCAAGCTATCTATCAATGTGTTATCAAGGTGTAGATAGTCTAGATTGAAGGTACACTGTATGAAATTTGATCTTTACACACCTCTTAAAGTACGCGTAAAGGTTCTGTTTTTTTCAGCCGAGTAAACAACGTTTAAGCAAGCTTGAATTAAGGTAATACTATGTTTAAAGATCAAATTTCTTGCAGTGGTAGCAGCTTGTGCATTTGACTCTCAAAGGCAACAACCTTGACTTGAGCTTTGCGTTATTCATTTCAGTTTTCTCTTTTATATTGTGTTATCTTTCGATAGTACGGACTGCTACAGGCAAGCTGCCAGCGAGCTATCTATCAAGAGTTATTAAAAGTAGATAGTTTAGATTGAAGGTAGACTGTCTATTTTGCTTTCAAAGACAAAAACATAATTTGGAGTGTTCGCTCTATTCATCTGTAGTTTTCTCTGATGTTTTGGTTCATCTTTTGATGGAACGGATTGTTGCGGCAAGCTATCTATCAAGAGTTTTTAAAAAGTAGATGTTTATATTAAAGGTAGTGACATGTGCGTTTTGCTCACAAAGACAACATTGAGTTTGACCTTGCTTTATTTATTTCAATTTTCTCTTTCATATATCGCTTCCAGCACGCCATTTATCAAGGGTTAACAAAAGTAGATCATTATCATGTTACAGGTAGTAAAAGTTGGTTTGAGTTTGCTTCCTAGATGTGTTCGTTACGAAGGTTGTGATTGCTTATTAGATTCTTTGCCCAATTTACCCTTCTTATTACGTATCCCTTTTAATATTGTGACCTTCGAGGAGCACTATTATATTACAGTTGGACAAGCTGTCCTTAGTAAATCTAATAGTTTGCATTCATATCTAGGGCACAAAAGACCAGTTTCTCCCAGATCACTTCAATGTCACTGACAAAAGATAGTGCTACCTGAAACGTTTGAACGTTTCCAAAACTATATCCAGTTGCTTGAGTAACGTGATTGCTTTTTGGCGTGTCTCTAGTAAAAGTTGGTTCAAGTGTCCTTCTGAGTTGTGCTCGTTACGAAGGTTGCAATAGCTTATTAGATTCTCTGCCCAATTTGCCCGTCTTATTCTGCACCTCTGTCAGGATATTTTCATATCCTGACCTTCGAGGACGATTATCATATTACAGCTGGACCCCCAGTAAAAGTTGGTCCCCAGATTATTGGGTTTGGAACGGACCGGGAAGGGACCGTAATGGGTTCTAATTAGATAATGCCGGTAAAAGGTACAAGTGCATCCGGCATTACTGTCCGATCTTCCGCCTGGCTGGAGACACTATCTGATGGCCTTCGGATGGGAACATCTACTCTCGGTCAACAGCCTTTTCATTATTATTTTAGGTCAGTTAGGTCATTGAACTTGAAACAAAAAAGACTTTAACACAGATGCAAACTAGCAATCGAGCCCAATTTTGTTTGTCTCTATCTCTATCTCTGTCTCTATCTCTCTGTCTTTCTGTCTTTCTGTCTCTGTCTCTCTTTTCTGTCTCTCTCTCTCTCTCTCTCTCTGTGTGTGTCTCTGTCTCTCTCTGTCCCTCTCTCTCTCTGTGTGTCTCTCTCTCTGTCTCTCTGCCTAGCTGTCTGTCTGTCTGTCTGTCTCTCTTAATCGGATCAGGCCGGTAAAAGGTACGAGTGCATCCGGCATTACGATCGGACCTCCCACAGGGCCGGGCCGCTATCTGATGGCCTTCAAATAGGAACATCTCCTCTCGGTCAACAGCCTTTTCATTATTATGTTAGGTCATTCAGGTCATTGAACTAGAAACAAAAATACTTTATTAGCACGCACACACACACACACACACACACACACACACACACACACACACACACACATGCCCCCCTCATACATATACACATACATACATACGCACACCTACACACACACACACACTCACACACACTCACACACTCATACACACACAGTAGCAGAGACTGCTATGTAGGCTAAACGGATGTAGACTTAAATGCTATTCTCCTTTTCAGATAATCCCTTTTCTTCTACTGTCTGTCAGTAATGTTTTTCACCTTACAATTTCTCTCTTTTTGCCTCTCTCTAGCCCCCTCCCTCCTTCTCTCTCCTTACTTCTTATATTCTTCCCCCCATTCATAGTTATAGATTAATAACTGATGATAATCTCTATGTCACGCTGCCAGAAAAGTAAATCAGATTCCAATTAGATTTCAAATATATTTTTAGTCCCAGTAATTCTGTTTCTATTTATTGAAAAAGACAAGTTAGTAACCTTAATGACACTTTCCGTCTTGTTTGATGTAACCTACATACTAGTAGGAGCGGACCCTGCTATGTAGGCTAAACGGATGGATTTTTGAATCAACTACTTAAAGATAATCACTTTTCTTTTTTACTTGTCTGTCATTAATCTTTTCTTCACCCTTTAATTTTTCTCTTTTTGCCTCTGGCTAGCCCCTTTCACTCTCTCCATATCTCTCTTATTCTTTCCCCCTAGTCAAAGTGATACTTCCAGATTGATAACTGAAAAAAAAATGATGATAATCTCGATGTCACGCAGCCAGAAATGTAAATCACATTACAATCAGACTCGCCAATATATTTTTAGTCCCGGTAAGTCTGATTCTATTTATTGAAAAAGACAAGTAACAGTAACAGTAATGATACTTTCCATCTTGTTTTGATGTAACCTACATACTAGTGGGAGCGGAGCTTGTTATGTAGGCTAAATGGATGGAGGTTTAAATAAACTACTAAGATAATCACTTACATTTTTCACTTGTCTGTCATGAATCTTTTTTCACCTTTAAATTTATCTCTTTTTTCACCTTTTTCTAGCTCCCTTCTCCTCTCTACTTGATTATCTTATCCTTTCCCACCAGTTATAGTTCCAGATTGATAACCGATGATAATCTCCATGTCACGCTACCAGAAAAGCAAATCAGATTACAATCAGACTCCCCATTATATTTTTAGTCCCAATAATTCTTATTCTTTTTATTGAAAAAGACAAGTTGGCAACATTAATGACACGTTCTGCCTTGTTTTGATGTAACCTACATACTAGTAGGAGCGAAGCCTGCTATGTAGGCTAAATGGGTGGAGGTTTAACCGAACTACTTAATGATAATGTATTTTCTTTTTCACTTGTCTGTCATTACTCTTTTCACCTTTCAATAAATTCCTCTTTTTGTACCTCTTTCTAGCCCCTCTCACATCCTCCATATCTCTCTTATTCTTTCCCCCCAGTCGTAGTAATACTTCCAGATTGATAACTGAAAAAAAATGATGATAATCTCGATGTCACGCTGCCAGAAAAGTAAATCACATTACAGTCAGATGCCCCATTATATTTTTAGTCCCAGTGATCCTTATTCTATTTATATCTCCCTCCCCGTACATCGGTCCAATGGAAAACAAATCCGTGGTGTTTATATCTACTTTGTCATATTGATTCGAGGGTTAAAGTAGATTACATTTCAATTTGGCGGGAGTTATGTCAAAGTAATGGTACAATCTGATTTGTTTAATCTTTTTACACTTTCTTACGGTCTTGTCTCGGCAATATAGCTCCGTTTAAGGTATAGATTCATTTTTATAAGAATCAATATCTTTATGATAGTACTGTTATTGTAATCGCCAAGCAGATCCTACGATAGCATAAGATAGTATCAAAAACTGACAGAGGAGTGAAGCCGGCCTAGGAGTGTGTTTCGCTACCGGGCAAAGGTTTTCTACAAGGCAAACGGACACCTTTTTGGCTGACTACACCCCTTGGTCAGTTTGATACTATCTTATGCCATTGTAGGATCTCCTTTGAGATTATTGAAACTTTCGGCCGTGTTAGAAGTCTTTTCTTGTCTCAGTGCTGTGCAGCCATCGGTGATGCAGTGCATGGTCAATCTAGCAGCATCATCTAGCGAGATACATCTGAACTACAGGAGGCGAACGCTTGGGTGGAATATTGGAATTCGTCCAACTAAAACGTTTGTGGTTCATTCACGTCTGCAAAATATGACGTACACATGTACAGCTACGCAAATATAACACCCTTCAGATATATAATGCTGTCTTAACATCATTCGAAAACCAAAAGAAAACTGAGAGCAAGAAAAAAAGTTAGGTTTTAGCATGGCACGGCTTTATTAGCATAAGTCAATTTTATGTTACAAATTTAAACTCAATCTCCGTACACAAAAAGGGCTTAAAGCTTTCGATCGAGAAATCGTAAATCGTAACATAATGTTGACTACTGTCACCGATGAACCTTCATTCAAGTATAAATCAATTTTCCTTTCATGTGCCATAACCAGAGTCCTCCTTAAAATCCATTTGACCTCTTTGATAACATGAGTTCGTGCACCAGTTTATCTACGTATTGATAGCAGTTTGTGTAACTTATAGATTAAGTACAGCCATTGTTGGCAAGTTTTGTATGCTAAGTTCAAGTTGACGTCCTTTTAATGGTGTGTTTGCCCCAAACATGTAGATTTATGTCAGTCTAGTCTATTATGTTCTCAACTGTCTGATGTATTAGCTCCATGCAGTGTATTAGCTATTAGCTACAGGTTGCAACTTGTGTACACCCAGCCTAAGTTGATGTTCATATAATGACGCGTTTGTTCCAAACCTGTTGCTTTGTTTAATGCACTGATAACTTTAATACATTTCAAGTGAAGGGTCTCTCATCTTCTGGAGGAACTTTGAGTTTGACGCTTTCCTAGTGCATTATGATCTTGCAATCTAATATATGCTTGAAGAAGAATATGTTCGTTATTACAGTTATATAATTTTAAGCGGTCTCGATACAGAAGTTGCTAGATAAATGATGAAGTTAGCAGTTTGTGCGGTGTGCTCTCAAAGACAGATAAACTAGATAAATGTTGCAAACGGCCAGACGTTATGGACATCTATTGTCTTTCGTCAGTGACGTCTGACCGGTATCAAAACTTATCTAGTTGCTTAAGTAACTTAAGATTTTAATATTTCATTGTTTGGATGCCTCATTTATTTATTTCTGTTTTCTTCCACCAAGATAGTTTCAGGGAGGCACCGTGGATGCACACATGCACAAAACACGTTACACAATAGTTAAATCACAAATTCGTATCCATACTCATAGCCCTTTTTCAGGCCAAGTCGTAAGGGTTAGGTGTGAGGCCTGATATATTGCACTACAGCCTGATGTTGACACGTTCTGTACACTTGACGTGCCCATAATGGCCTGTTTACCCCAAACGTGTCCACTCTACCCTGTAAACCCGCGGATAGACGAGCCGTTAATAGAACCATCATGGCGTCTGGATACGGGTCAAAGGTCGTTGCTAAGGACCTGCCGTTGTTTCCCGCCGGTCGTGGCGTTGGTGTCGTCTGCAGATATTACTTTATGTCACTCCTGAGAGCTTAGCAGTAGCTAAGACATTAGGCCAGTTTGGGTTTTGTATTAAGATTTAAAAAGTCGTATAGTGGCTAGCGTTATGTCTTGGCGACAATTATTGTAGACAAGTCTGACAAGAAGAAAAAGCGGCGTTGATATAAGATTGACTAAAATGCAGCTTTGAATTACAGACGTTCTCAAAGACATAATTGCTTCAGATTTATCAGTAGCTAAGATTCAAAACGTTGTGGCTATGTCTTAGCGACAATATTGTAGACAAGATGAAATGGTTGCTTTGATATAAGTTTGACTAAAATGCAGCTTTGAACTTGTTGGAATTAACATACGAACGTGTTCAGGGACATAGTTGATATACCAGTAGCTAAGGTGTTGGGCAAGTTTGAGTTTGATCTTAGATTGAAAAGTTTTTAAAGAAGGAACGGCAATTTAGTATAAGGGACTTTTTTCAAGACAGAGTAATTTAGAGTTTCAATTTGACATATTCTCATCAAAGACATGCAGGCATCACAACACATACTGTAAATGTATTTAAGTTTGCGGGGATTTAGATTCGCAGTAGCGGGAAAAAGGACTTTTCGCGGTGGATTTAAGTTCGCGGTAACATCATATACTGCAATCTAATACCATAATAGAAAGATGTTCGCTGTGGATTTAAGTTCGCGGTGAAGTGGTCACCGCGAAAACCGCGAACAATAATCCACCGCGAACATTTCTGCATTTACAGTAGTTGAAATGATTGAGGTAGCTTGATTTATCTATGTCACTCCATAATATTGCATATATGATGCAATTTCAATGGCACAGTTAGATGCGAATATTTTGCAATCCTGTCCGTAGTTCAGACCGTTGCGAATAAAATGAAAAACAGTCCATGAAAATCCTCGCATTTGTACCATTGCCAAGGGTAAGGATTAACTTTTCAATGTCTAATTTTTGATCGGATTAACATCGCTAAGGACTTTCTGGTACGTTGTTGGTGTAACGCCTTACGTTTGAAGGGCTCCAATAGAACAGGTGAAGGTGATAGAACAACATGCCGCTACGAACGGGCTCCTGTTTCTGGGTGGGTTTTAAACTTAAGGGGCTTTAATTTGACTTTCAAAACGCCTTTCGTCTTAGGGATTTCATGCATGTCCATGTCCACTTGAAGTCGGGCAAAAAAAACTGACTTTAGACATGCTAACAGCTGTTGAGACACATGCAGATGTATGTGAAAGAGAGAGTGCGTATGTCCGTTTCTCTCTGTGTGTGTGTCGGTGTATATGTGTGTCACTATGTGTGTGTGTGTGTGTGTGTGTGTGTGTGTGTGTGCGTGAAGCAGCTTCAGACAGGAAGACTTGGAGAGCGATGACGGCCCGCCTCAGCGAAGTCTGATATGCGGCGAGGATGAGTGAGTGAGTGAGTGTGTGTGTGTGTGTGTGTGTGTGTGTGTGTGTGTGTGTGTGTGTGTGTGTGTGTGTGTGTGTGTGTGTGACTATGTGTGGGTGTGGGTGGGTGGGTGTGGGTGGGTGTCACTATGTGGGTGGGTGTGTATGTGGGTGGGTGTTTGTTGGTGGGTGTCGGTGTGTATGTGTGTGTGTGTGTGTGTGCTTGTATGTGTGTGTGTGTGTGTGTGTGTGTGTGTGTGTGTGTGTGTGTATAAGGGTTGAATTCTGCCATCTTCACTTTCCTTGTTCTAGATGGACCGTAATTTGAGTGGAAAACATGCGGGTTTGCTAAGAAAACACTTGACATGTGGCATAAGGTAGTAAATGTTGATGAGATTGCACGTGTTTGGCCAACATGTCGGCATGTAGTGCAACAAACTTATCGTGACAATCCCGCATTACACAATTCTTACCGAGTTTTTTTTTAGTTTCCACATTTGCTTTCGGACAGACGAGGACAATGCATCACTGTCCTCGGTAATAACTTATTTTAACAGTGCCACAAAAAAGTACAGACAGAACGTAAAGGTAGTATTTTACTATTTTAAACGTGAAAGGTCGTGCAGAGTGCCATTCCCAGGGAACCCGGGACCTCTAGGTTCTAGCCCAATACTCTACCAGTTACGCAACACATGAAGGGTTTGCTAATAAGAAAACACCTGAGATGAGACATGAGGCTGCACGTGTTTGTCTAACATGTCGGCATGTAGTGGAACAAACTTATCGTGACAGTTCGGTGTCACACAATTATTACCGAGACAGCCAATAGTTTTTGTTTGTTTCCATATTTGCTTTCGGACAGACGAGGACAATGCATCACTGTACGTACTCAGTAATAACTTATTTTAACAGTACAGACGGAACGTAAAGGTAGTATTTTACTATTTTAAGTGTGAAAGGTCGTGCAGAGTGCCATTCCCAGGGAACCCGGGACCTCTAGGTTCTAGCCCAATACTCTACCAGTTACGCAACACATGAAGGGTTTGCTAAGAAAACACCTGAGATGAGACATAAGGTCGCACATGTTTGTCTGACATGTCGGCATGTAGTGGAACAAACTTATGGTGACAGTTTGGTGTTAGATAATTATCACCCAGACAGATGAGGGTTTGCACAGCTGATACGTAAACATCAGAAACAAACAATAACAAGTTTTATTGGAGAGATTATCTTCCTATTTCAGACTTTATTTAGGACCAATTGTGAATCACGATCACGAACTGATGCTCAGAGGAGCGAGCCTGTTACAATCCTGACTACCACAGTATCTCCGTGACTCAACCTCTGCTTGGAGAACAATGCACATTTCAAACACTCCTGTGACCTGTCTGTAGATTCCCACACGTAGCCTATACCAGGCTCCGCGGATCGATGGTCTAATATTGTAGAAAATGGACATATAGCAATAGAATTTATAGTACGCTAGTCAGCGGCCAGAGGATCAGTTTCCTCACCGTCGGTACTATTGACTCCATTTGTATAATTTTTACAATTACACCATCGATCCTCGGAGCCTGGTAGAGGCTACCCCACTCGTGCTGCGGGGAGCCGTAACTTTAAAATAGGAAGCCAGTCAAAAACAGCCGGAGTCGAACCTCTGCTCGGAATGTGCACCCCCATCCCCCAACACACAAACGCCTAGCCCCCACTAGGCTCCGCGTATCGGTGGTCAAATAGTAGAAATTGGACAAATAGTAGGAATAGTATGCTAGGGGAGTCGGCCGGCCAGAGGAGTCAGTACACTAGCACACTCTATTAGTCCAATTTCTACTATTTCACCAAGGACTCGCGGAGCATTGTAGAGGCTATTGTCCTATCAGAGGTTGAGTCGTGGAGATACATGTATTGTATTGTAGTTGGGATTTGTACCGGCTCGCTGAGAGGTAAAAATCCCAACTACTACTGTATCTCCGCAACTCAACCTCTTGGAAAATACTGCACACCTCATCCACCCCTGTGACCCGACTGTATATCCCCACGCGTGTTGCCCGGCAGTGTGACTTTCCCTGTAACCCCGCAGGACGGACCGATAAAGGTAATCCTCGGGACAACACAGGAGTCCTTTACTTTCCCCGCCGCTAGTCTAACTTTCCCTGCCGACGGGTTTTGTACGCTGGGAGATAACATCTAACTGGCCTGACTAGGGCAGACTGGACATTGTGTTATTCTCAAAGCAGAGGTTACGTTTGCGGAGATAGTAGTGGTCGGAATCTTTGCTGGATCGTAATGTCCTAAGCACGAGCTGTAATTGCTATTGGCAAGGAAGCAATCTGGCTGTGAATAACAAGAAAGCTCCCACGGGTCCTTGGTCTATTAAGACTAACGGAGATGAGTATCTATTTCTTGGAATAGCAGCAACGTTTCCTAAACTGTATCTGTTGCCCTGCGACGTCCGCGGCGCGTTACAGTGGTTACTAGGCAACGGTTGTCCCTGGAGACGTTGTCCGTAGCAACCTGATACTAAATCTCTAGCAAACCTGTCACATAAAACATGTTAAGCACAGCAGTTTGTTTTCAAAAGCCTGCATTAAAGTTAATTTTTTGTTAGGACTATTGTTCAATCGTGCTTTGAAGTGCCGAAATTAGCAATAGAGAAATGGTTCGTAATGTTCTTCGAAGTATCCTGTTTTCACAATGTTTTTTATAGGAAAAAACTAGACAACATAGTTTTAGAGAAGTTTTCCATTGTGTATTGTCTGGAACTTGTTGCAATGGCTTGTAAAACTTTCTTATAGTCGACACTAACGAAAACTACAGCAACAACACCAATAGCACAAGATACACTCAAGTAGTCTTGAACAATTCAGTTTATTTTTTCGTCTTTTGAATAAATTAAAAGAGCATTTTGAATAAATTTAAAGGGTGCCGACCGATGAAAAGAAACAGACATACAACCCTATACATATGCTCTATGCAAATGAGTGAACCATGAAGAGGAATCCGACAGTTCGTCATTTACGGCGACATCCATGCGACCCCTATGCGACCCAGGTGCGACCTCATCGCAACCACTCTGCGACTAAGAGATTTGACAGAGTATTCAACGAGTATCACAGATGAAAACGAATATTTTACTGCTTGTTATATGTTGTTGACTTTTCAGTATTCTACGCTTAAACTTTGCATCATATTTCAATCATGAAGTCAAGTGATATACAAATCAATTTTGACTCGCACAGAAGCATTACAGATCAGTATTTGAGCAAAGCAAGGAGGTCTCGTATAACCTCCTTGAGCAAGCAGATCACTCAACAAAAGTAATTTTACAAGCTTTAACCGTTTCCTAACATGATTGCATGGAGCCCATTATTGCATAGTTTAAACATTCTTGCCGCTTGACTTTGTATACGATGTAAACAAGCTGAAATGTCAAAGCCATAAATACTCACCGCACTTAATTGCCAGATAGCTTAATTGTGCTATCAGCACGGATACGAGTTACTTTATGAGGATATTAAGATAAGTTGCAGCAATTTTGCATTCTTTGGATATACATGAAATTTGTTTTCCTTTACTCACGTTAAGTTAAGTCAAGCAGAAAGTTATTTATTGCTATTCTAAAGCGGGTATTTCACTCAAACTGTGGCATGTTGGCGGCGTCGCTGATATGATTTGTATTACCGTTGACTTTATAATGGGAATATCTTGCAAAACGTACGACTAAACAGATAACAGTTGGAAACACATAGAGGTAGGGGTAGAGGGATGCAGTAGGGCTGCCGGTCTTACATGATGTACACTAGGAGAAACATCTGGTTCATGTCAACTTGATATGTCGCTAACGCTTAAGTTCACCTTTATCCGAGGGTAACCTAATAGTATATCCGTTATTAATAAAAACGTGGTATTCAGGAATACCAAGTTTAGTATCAACTGTGGTTTCAAATTGCAAAATAATCAAAAATATGCAGTTTGAAACCACCGTTCGTAGATTTAATATCCCGAAATACAATGCTTAAAAAGCAACGGCTATAAGTTACCCCGCGGATAAAGTTGAACTAGCATTACTTGAGTGTTTCACAGGGGCATAGTTTCACATTATTAATGATATTCTTCATGTACAAGCAGATTATAACACATTTTGAACAGTGCACTTTAAAAGTACAAAAATGTAATCTCAAATTGATAGTACTTCTCTTACAATACCTCCGCTATGGGATTTCCACATGTAATAATCCGTCAGTACTCAGGTGTTACTGGAACAGGTGTGTTCGCAGGGGGTCTCGTCGGATTGTGTGACTTCTTTAAGAGTTTTGTCATCTCTCTGGACATCTTATTCTGCGGTCTTAAGGTGTAGTCCATGTAAGACGGTTCCATGTCCGAAAGGAAAGTGTTTTCTCTCGTCAACTTTCCCTTCCTCATGCTAAACTTGACGTGTTTTTCTTGAGAAGTTTCCAAGACGTGTTGAGGCACTCTTAAAACTTCTGTCTGTTTCTCGTCACTTTCACTAGTTGATTTTACACTATCTACAGGACTAGGTGATTTCCAAATGTCTGCTTCCTCTTTTTGTCCGTTTCTCCGACCTTTGCGGGACAGGCTGTGGATAGCGAGAGCCTTCGCGGAGTCCCTCGGGCTTGCTAACGCGCTGGCCCGAAGGATGTCGGTACAGTAGGTCGGTGATATAGTCCTGTCGTACGAACCGTCCCAACTTCTCGCTGTAGAAGGTTTCACTACCGGTTTAAGTTTCCTTGGAGCGGCCTGCAAGAAGAAGGAGAAGAACTTTATGCCCGACAATTGTGACAGGTACATTGTACAACGTATGGCAACTTAGAAATGTACACTTGAGCCCGAGGTGGTATCTCACTGCACCTGCGTCACGTTTGCGTCACTGCGGGGTTCAAAGGGTACTCAACGAATTTCAGAAATAAAGCACGGATTATCTTACTTTTTGTATATTTTTTCGTTTTCTAAGTAATACTTTTACGTATTACGCAATATCTAAATGAAAAAAAAATCGGAGAAAATATAAAAAAAAAAATCGGAGAAAATATCAAAACAGTGACGCATTGAACGAACCCCGCAGTGCCGCAAGCTTGACGCGAGTACAGTGAGATACCTCTTTTAGTATACATGTCAGTTGAACTACATGTATTGCTGATATCTAACGATTCTAAAATACAGCTAATCTAATATTTCGAATAACAGTAAAGACAAGTTAACTTAAGTTATACATGCTAACACACTAGAACTTGCTGCTTCAGGAAAGTATGATATTGTCTCGTTTTGGCGAAGAATTTTATATAAATTGATCTTTATAGGTAGATATATGAGCAGGACATAATGGTATCACATTATTTAATATTTCTCTGTTTAAATGCGATAATTATAGCTTGGGTACCATCCGGGTAGTAGTTCGCTCCTATATGTTCACTTCTGCTACCCAGAATTTGGACGATTCCAGACGTTAACGTGGTCAAGGTTCCCAGACGGAACAGCAGAGAAGTGACAGTATGCAGTGTATTATGAATGTCAGAGCTAGAAGCAATGATGGCTGTATACAGTGTAAATTAACGCCGGAGCGAACTACTTTCCGGATGGTACCCTGGCTACGGTAATACTGTATCGGACTTACCTGGAAAGACCGCGACCGTTCATGTAGCGGTGAGACCCTCAGGGGGCTCTGAAGTTCAAGATTTCTGAAGTTAAAATGCCGCTGCTGAGTTTGTGTGTTCGTATCTCTAGTTGGAGGAGGGGCGGACGGTCTCCTTCCTCGGTCGTCGAAAGATTTCGAGACGGAGACGGGACGGAGGATCTCGAGCGGACGGAACGCCGTGCGCTGCAGGGAATCCATCGGCATGGTGCGCGGCCTCTGCCCGAGGAAGGACCCCGACGGCCCCACGGTGATCCTCGCCTGGTTCCGACTTGTCATCGCCCGCCTAAAACCGATTTCCACGGCTGAGAACGGTGGCCTACCGTGAAACACGTCACTAGATTGGTCCATGTGCCACCTGTGATGATAGTTGTACCCATCCATACCTGGTGGTTTTTCTAACATCCTTAAGATGCTCTTAAGATTTAGTCTGTCAGGGTCTTCTTCGTAAGACTGATCCTTCGTGATGTCCTGTTTCGGAAAACTTAAAATCCTCTCCACGTCTTGAGGTGCACTAGTGGACGTTTCCTTGGTTATGTCGACGCTCGCGGCTTGTGACAGCTTACTTTGTGTACTACCGGGTGGTGTGGGCCTTGTTGGTCGGGACGTAGTGTAGTCCGTGACCGAAGAATGTCTCAACTCCACCGCGCTGGGCGGTTCGACTCGTACGACGCTCCCTTTCGCGACCGTGCCGTCGTCTTGCCCCTCAGAAATGTCTTGAACATGATCTTGCTGCTTGGAGTCGCCGAATTCTTCAAACAGGGGCCGCCGCTGGTCGCCCATGGCGAGTTCCTGACGCGTGACAGCCAGGATCGGGAATCGAACCGGTAACCCTCCACTCCACTCGCTCTCACAATCCCACAGGGGGCTTTCATCGCCGCTCGAGCCCTCCTCATACCGCCGAACAATACCCTCACCTCCCTGCAAGTCCTCCGCCATTGGGCCAGGCATTTGTAGTGGAATTAAGACCTACTTTGTCATAAAAACACGGAGCAACGCGCCGATACAAAGTTCAGCCCCTACATTCCGCCGGAGCGCGGAGAGTGAAACACGTCGTCGTCTCGCCCTGAGTGCCGGTATTGTGTATTTGCCGTCAGCCGGGGACAAAACATGGGAATTTAGGGTCCGGGGTGCGACAATAGGACCGGGCGGGCTGACGGGGCATTGCGGGGTGTGAGGCACGGGATAGCCTAGCAACAACATGCGCTTCGCTGAAATCAGGGACCGCCCATGTATTTCGTCTTCTCCTCTACCAATCTTACCAATAAAATCTCATCGTACACATCTCCTCTGTCGTTACACATCTTAAAATCAACAGATATCTATGAAAAATATATACCATATAAGCTAATGATATATTTGTGTAATTATAATATTAATATAGTTAAGAAAAATTATTATCGACAAGAGTAAAATAGATATTTGAAACACTCCCTTTGATAAGGGATTTTCTTCTTAGTATGTCACCTTCGGCAGGTAAGCTTCTCTACTTAAGACACAAAACGTCTTAATCCGAGACTTAAGATCAGGTAATTGCAATAAGGACCTCTTAAGTGACAAACAGGTCAATCAGCAAAGTAAACTTTAAGACCCTCGGGGTGCTCTATGGCCTCAATCTGTCTTAAGACGATCCTTTTCGTTACTTAACAGGATGAAAACATTACTTAGACTTAGTTAAAGTGTGTTAAGAAGGCGGAGCCGAAACTGTTGTTTTTTCGACGTCTGGCCCACATACTAGTACATAGAAGCCGTTTAATTTCACAGCCTATTTGCCAGCGTAGTTCGTGAAATTATCCGGCTGGTGCAATAATGCGAAGTTATCTAGCTGGACCACATCACTACGGGACTTTGGGATTTCGTGCAATTAACAGAAGTGTGCCTTAATCCGTTGTGCCATTAACTGGCTTCTACTGTACTGACTAGTTCAGCTCTAGCTGTTTTTGACATGTTTTAGGCGTTTTATCGGGCTTTCTATTTTGTGCTGTTTCCTTTATGTCTTCCAGCCGAACAGCCGAAAAAGAAAGCCCAATAAAACGCATAAAAACGCGTCAAAATACAACCATAGCCGAACCTCTGCTTGGAGAGTAGCTAAAAAAAACGACCTGACTTGACAAAAATCTAAGCACAAAATAGAACGGAAGCAAACTTCACCCGTGTTACTATTAAGATTCTGGCTTACATACTCTGTCAAAGTTTAGTCGAGTGTTGGTAGCATTTGACATGCCATAACCTACGTCCGGTCATGTACCAAGTGTATGTGTGTGTAAATCACTCAAATCTTTGAATTTTACTGTACGATAAAACTTTGTATTGACAGAAGATAGATTTTTGCGTTCGCGATAGCACAGTTTTTTTAGAGGGGAGAGATTGCTAACCAGGGTGTGTGGGTGGGGGACAAAGTCACAGGAGGGGGGGGGGGGGTAGATCTCTAGGGGGAGGGCGGGGGGGTCGAAAAAACGCTGGGGGGGGGGATTGCTGTGACACCTGCTAGACTCAGGACTGCCAGGAGGTTAGTCTCCAAGCAGACCCTACGGTGCCTAAAGATAGTATCAAAGCTGGCAAAGGAGTATAGCCATCCTCCTAACGCCCGGTCCCCAACGGCACTACCTTATGGGGCCCTGCTGTCCCAGGCCCTACCTACGGGTATTATGATTGTCGCCACAAACAAGCTGTCAACCAATCAGAGAACAGGCCTTCCTTGGGCTTCATTTTGTCGGAAGCTGTCTCGCAAAGGCCGCTGGGAAGCTATCAGCCAATCATGTTACGTATTACCATGACTTTGTTTGCTCACCATGCCAACGCCCGATCCCCAACGGCTGACTGCCCATATAAGGGCAAGCTCATTAATATGTAATAAGTAGGGCGGGTAATACCGCCGGCAAAAGGGAAGGAAAGCAGAGTACAGTCAGGAATAAATGACTGACGGTACTCTGCTGTAGGAGAATGGAGTATAGCCGGCGCCGTTTGACTCCCTTTGGCCGGCTATCTCCCTTTGGCCGGCTATACTCCTTTGCCAGCTTTGATACTATCTTTAGGCACCGTAGGGTCTGCTTGGAGACTACCAGGAGGTATCCATTACAGGTTTATACGCCTTAATCCTAGTAAACACTTCCATAGTGCCCGGTGTTAATTGATATGTAGTGTTTTGTTTTGTACCCTGTACTTTGTTGTCGTAAGTGGTTGACTAATTGATAGATTAACTGATTGAATGACAGATACCACTGGCCCATCACTGATAGCACAAGTATGACCCTTATCCACAAACATTCCAATGCACCGTACTTGCTTTTTGGTGATACATTTGTACTTAAAAAGATCTTCACTTGTTTTACTTTCTTTGTCAAACCTACATTCTTCTAACGTTATGATTTATCTTTCCATTATTGAACTGTATCTCCGTAACTTTTCTCTTTGAGTTTGGAATCGTTTTGTCTTGTTTATTTCTATCTATAACATTTTAGATCTACCATTTAGGCACAAATTTGTAACCTAGGAAAATGGAAGAGAAGTCTCAGTAGCATGAAATAACAACGACGGATAACATATATGACCATGGTCTGTGTTCTTTACTGATTTTCATTCAACTTGTTAGACTTACTTGTGGAAAGTTCTATTGTACATTTAATTCGCAGGGTATTCGGTATTCTGTTAATAAAAACTTATATCATATCCTAATATTTCATAGAAGACGGAGAGAAAAATCCCCGTAACCTTTGCAACCACCTGCTATCATTAGCGTACGGTCCCCTGTTGAGTCAGCGATGTGTCAACATCTCTCCGTACCCGGGCGCTAACCGCAATATGTACATATTAACTCTGTAAACACGGCAAACCTCGGGGCCTACTCTTGGGCTTCGGCGGTGTTTTATGAGTTGTTTAGCGTTTTTGTTGGGCTTTCTTTTTTACCATTTTCTTTATGTCTGTCGGCTGCTACGAAAATGGTAAAAATGTATATATAAAGCCCAACAAAAAAGCCGAGCAACAGGTAAAAAACTGTGAAGCCAAACCTCTGCTTGGAGAGTACTCTGGGCCGCCCATATAAGGCCTGACACAGAATGAAACCGTACGAAACTAAAGACTGCATGACAAGGGTTGCATTTGTCATCGTATGACAGCTAAAATTCCCTAATTTTCTATCATAGACCTATTGTACAGTATATAGGAAGGCCTTTTACGTATTAAAGGTTAAATATTGCAACGACCGTCCGACGTCCATACAGCCTACAAAATTTGGTGCCGTCTGTAGGACAAAAAGTCATACGTCCACAAAAATCCGGTTGCACAAGGCTTAACCCGTCTGCTGTATCTATTAACTCCACAAACAAAGTTAGATTCCAAGTCGTCCAGTCGGCACCCACTGTACACATCAAACCTTTTGTCATCAGGGATCTTAGACCTTCAAGCAGATGTAAGGTTCCTGCTTTTTTTGTCATGCGAAGCGGCCGAGAACATTCCATTACAGAATTGTATAAATTTTAGGTGGAATGAGCTGTTGCGTCTGTGTTTTGTAAACCTTTTCCTGCATTTTGTATGTCTGTCTTGTAATATAATGTTACGTTTGTAAAATAGAATATGAAGGAAAAACACCTAAAGGGCAGCAAAACTTGTAAGGTAAACAGGTACAAATGCATGGAGATTGAGATGTCATATGAACGGTTTGAAGTCACTATTGTACCACAACTCACAATTCTTGGAATAAACTTATTTATCAAAATTCCCTTTCTGTACTATGAATACTGACTGAAACTATACCGTATCAAATGCAGTAGAAAACCCTTCACTAAATAGCTTAATTTCCACTAAGCGTCAGGTACGTAAGTGTTTTGACACTTACAAGTGTGACCGGTTGTTCAGTATAATATATCCAGCCCCTGTCGCGTGCCTGCGAAGCCGGTGTGTTACACAAAAACGGCTATCATACAGGTTAATTCATACCGACTTAGACAAGAAACCGGTACTTATGTAGTGAAATAACCATGTCTTAATGAGATGCTTTTACACATTCCTTTCATACGCGATGTTTGCTATCCGAATTTGTCCCGTAGTTAGGAGTGATTATCAAGCAGCTAGTGCCGAACACCTGTTTCTACTGCATTATATCTCCACGGGTTTCTATGGGCGGAGATACGAAGCTATTAAGGTATTGTTCGCACCTTGTTCTCACCTGTATGGACTAAACAATAGACACACCTGTGGACTTACCTGGACGTGTGTTAAAAGGTGTTTCCTTGACATGAATCTAACAAAACACAAGTGGACTTCCTGTAAAACCGTATAAAAGGTTATTGTTGTTTTTGTCTAAGGCCTTTTCCAAAAGAAAGAAAATGTGTTTGATCATAATTTAACCGTTAGTCGAAGGAAAAAGGATATAAAAATGTCTCTATTAGATTTTAAATTATATTTTTCTAAAAGCGTTTTGTTGGTCCCGCAGCTAGTCTAGATTTGAATGAAAAGTCTTTGCAAATAGCTTATTTCTATGCAATAGTTTAGGCTTAACTTAAAGTGTAACATTAATGAATTTCATCTGCCCTATGAATTTTAATCTTTTATTTTTCTATTAGCAGAATCTTTTTGTTGGTGCCACAAATAGACCTGATTTGAATGAAAACTCTTATGCAATCGACTCTGCGTTGTTTGATATCAGGGACATAGGTATTGGCTTATTCGTCATTTACTTATAAAGCATTTTCAAACACTAATTATAGCGCATTAAGAACTGTGCTAATTTTAGTCCCCTCTCGTGTCAGCTCTTCCGTGTGTTAAGTTCTTGTATTGTTCTCTCTTTGTGGACTTGGCGTCTCCGCTTATGTTGAGATGACAACTTGACACTTGTAAGTGACATGCGACATTTTCAATTCGTCCTTTCAATTGTCTGGGGTCCCCTCTAAGTGCTCTTGACCTCACGAACAGCTGACATATACCTATTGTGAACTTTTGCTGATTGAGTAGCTTCGACTTTTCCACCTGACGTGGGTTCAAATTTGCTTTAATTTCAAACCCTTGCCCGGGCGTCGTTTCATTCCTAGGTAACAGATTTAAGTTCGGTCTGTTCTAGGTTTGAAATTTCAAATTTGACATTACTACAAAACTGTAGTAATGTCAAACCCAAATTATAATTGACTAAATGTCAATCGTGTAAGTGATGCTGGCAATATATAAAAAATGTCTCTACCATGCAAAATGGACACGTCAAGACGTTATATACCTTTTATTATGCTATTGAATAATTGCTTAGAGGTAATAGACATATATAATACACAGCAATACCAATGCGGCACCTTAAACTGTTGAAATGATATATAGATTGGATAGATTATGATATTTTGGATTGCACTTAATGTTTGTTTCAGCTTCATATGTTATACGTTGTATATTATATGTACATATACATGTTATATGGGGGTCACGGCACCAGAGATAGCTGTCTGCACATTGTCTTGCGGCAATTTCAAATAAATCAAATCAAATGTGTACACAACATACGTTCGCATAATTGCACCAGATGCCATTATACCGCCACCTCAAAACACGTTGTTATAGAGGCTTTCTTAAGATTGTCTTCAACACAAATAGCTAAATATCTGAATTGTATTACATTTCAGATATTTAACATTCGGTGTTCAAGACAATCTTGGGAAGACCTCTATACTAACGTTTGTTGAGGTGGCGGTATAATGGCACCTGGTGGAATTATGATAGTCGATGTAACATACATGCACATACATACATCGTACATCCGGTTACACTGGAGAGTTACACAGTTTTAATGTGTTGAGAAAAATCAGGTAAAGGCAATGATGAACGTTTCGAATCATTGTCCTTTGGCCCCATTACTCCTACGTGTGTTGACTCAGCTGCAGATCGCTGTTATCGACTCTTGTCACTCAGGGGGTAACTTTTATCTCAACTCCAGATATGGGACCGTTTCCACCGCCATTTGGGGTTATTAATTGTTAGGGGTTATCATGGGGTAAGGCTGTTACTCCAGCAACGGTTGCCTGGCGACAGGAGAAGCTTTTAACTAAAGGGCAGTCAAGACGTTTTGTGTTCTTTTGAAGTGAAAGTATTTTTGTTTAGCAATTTGTGGCATATACTATGGCAAATGGTTCGAAGCAACTCTTTTTTGTCGTGTATTTTAAATTCGATGTTTTTCGTCAGACAAATCACATTGTAACGTTCCAGGTTAGATATAGAAGTTAAAAGATACCGAATTGAGAGGAAACTTTTAAAAGTTGATTATTGCAACTTCTAAAACTTGAACATGGAACAAGAATCACTTCAACACTAAATACGGTAAACACATGAGAGTAACAATTCAAGAGTATATTTTGACTATGGATGATTCGGAACTTTTGAAATCACCACTGATTTGCCGGTAATTTCTCACGGACCATGCCGTTGCTGGGACAACGGACGACAGCCGGAAAATTCCTCTGGTCATACTGTAACTATATTTGTCATGCCAATGGACTCTCATTACTCTCGTGGTTTCTCGCGAGAACCAAACAGAACCACCATGTACCATGATGTCACAATTTAAAACTTTGTAACCGTACACAAAATAAAGCGCATATCAACAAACATTGGATCATTCCTCTGATCCTTTTCAAGTTGAAATGATCCAAAGCCTATGTCACGCATCTAGACCGTAATTGTGACGTCAGCAATAGGTTAAAAGACAACCAAGATTTATACTCCTATGTAAAAACGGCGTCCCCAACTTTATTGACCCCAAATAAACATGTCAGAGCTCAAGGTTACGGAATGGTAAAACTTGCAGAGTCGTCAGGAGCTTGTTTGCGCGCTAATTGTGGTGATTATTGTGACTTAACGACCTTCGTGTTGTTAAGATTTGCTTGGGGTACTTAGCAATTGAAGGTCATTGAAAGTCAAAGCGCAGCCTAAACCAGATTTGAAAGAAATGTTTTGGTCTCATGCATTCATGTATTACTCTGTCAATACAGATACAGTGAATGTACGGAAAGAATACTGAATGTGGAAAACAGCAACATGCCCAAAAGACGTGAATAGTTCAATAAAAGTCAGATCTGGCTTAAAGTTCTCCTTTTAGTCGCTACTCTTCAGAAAGAAATAACATGAAGTATTGCCTTTCAATTACTCATGTCCCGGATGTAACCAGTTACCCGGTTATTTTGATTTGACCTTGCGCACTTGACCTCTTCGTGCACTTGACAACAAAACCAGGATCATTTCTGAAGCCTTTGTCCGCTCGTGGTTGTGAAAACACTCTGATATAACACTTGCTAAGGGTTCCGGTAGATCACATTAACCGCTAGTTTAGTGAAGGGCACAACCCGCCGTACGTGCAATTTCTCCGTACGTTTTTTGGGAGGCCACGTCCGCCACGTATTTCTGAAAACGTTCAGGCTGTACAGGGCAGGCGCGTCGCCGGTACTGGCACGTACGGGGGGCGAATCCGCAGCCCGATGGCACACAAAGTTTTGCCTGTACGTAAAGTTCTACGGCGTGTCTGCGTGCTGTAAAATCCGTCGGATTCCCTACGAGCTCGTACGGAGGTGGTACTTACCATTTACGGATCCCAAAAGATTGCCCTCGTTTTGCACTTCACAACCCGCACGTACGGCGGGTTGTGCCCTTAGCTTTACTACTAGTATGACAACAGCACCTTGAAAGCATTCTTGCGACAGTGAAGCGGGTATCTTACTGAATTTGTTTGGGGCTTCCTTGTTCTCTCTGTGCGTCTGTCTCTGTGTCTTTATGCATGTCTACCTATTTGTAGTACATCTACAGTCTGTACATATCTACTGTATTTGTCTGTCAGTATGTCTGTTCGTCTGTCTGTCTGTATGTTCGCCTCCTTGTCTGCCTGTTTTTCTGCCTGTCTGTCTGTCTCTCTATCCACCTACCTGTTTGTCTAACTATCACTATGCCTAAAAACACACTCCTAGACCGGCTTCACTCCTCTGCCAGCTTTTGATACTAGCTTATGCTACCGTAGGATCTGCTTGGAGATTAAGTGACGTCTGCCCTCTCCGTTCGCCCTGTTTGAAGTTGACCCACGCCTGTCTGTCTATCTGTCTGTGTTTCTGCAGTACATATATTTATATTTCAGCCATACATAGTATGGTGAAATATATTGTATTCGTAATGTTTCTTCTTTCTTTCTTTCTTCTTCTTCTTTCTCCTGTCAAATCTTCAAAGTGATTCATCTCCGCCGTTCCTGGACCGAACGATCTGAAATTTGGCACAGGGGTAGAATGGGCCAATACCTTGATGCCTTTTTCTCAGTTTTTTTCATATCTGCCTCTAAAATGATTTTATTGAGATTTTTTGGTCAATTTTAGACCAAAACTGTATATTTTGGCCCCTGTACCCTGGTATTACAACCAAATGAGCTGAAATTTGACAGAGATGTGCCTTGATAATGCCCCCATATAAATTCGATAACACTTTTGGTGTACAGTACAACAAAATGCTTATTTTTGCGATTTTTTTGACCAATTTTTGACCAAAAAAGGACACTTTTGGCCCCTGTACCCTGGTATTACAACCAAATGAGCTGAAATTTGACAGAGATGTGCCTAGATAATGCCCCCATATAAATTCGATAACACTTTTGGTGGACAGTTCAACAAAATGCTTATTTTTGCGATTTTTTGACCAATTTTTGACCAAAAAAGGACACTTTTGGCTCCTGTACCTTGGTATTGCAACCGAATGAGCTGAAATTTGACACAGATGTGCCTTGATAATCCCTTCATATAAATTCAATAACACTTTTGGTGTACAGTGCAACAAAATGCTTATTTTTGCGATTTTTGGCCAATTTTTGACCAAAAAAGGACACTTTTGGCTCCTGTTCCCTGGTATTACAATTAAATGACCTGAAATTTGGTATAGATAGGCATTATATACTTGGTAACAAGATTCAAGTAAAATTTTTGACATAAACAACTTTAAAATGATTAATTTTGGCACTTTTCTGAGGGGAAATTTGTTTTCTTTTGGCCTCCTGACGTGACCTTCCGTGACCCCGCACAGAGCCACACCTGTGCGCGTCAGCCGGCGAGTTAATTGAATCAAAGACCTAGCCAATCAGCGAAGAGGAGGCCAAAGGCTAATTAATATTCATAAGCGGGGCCTCATGATCCCGTATATAGCAGTGTTCCTGCCAGGGGGAGCGAAGCCCGCCCAAGGCTCTCGCATTTTAGACTATTCAGAAGGCTTTATATTGTATCTGAGTTCTTAGGGGCATATCTATGATAATCGCAGCAGTCACTTAACTTCTCTTCAGGAGTTTAGCGTAACACTATTTCAGGTCAAACCGTCAAAGGCAACTAAAAACAAACTTTAACGTTACTGAGTTCAACAGTACTTATAACTTGTTATCCGAAGTTGAAACGCTAGCGATGGTATTTTCGCTGCGCTGTTAGCTCCGTGCGACTGTTGTTGACGGTCTTATAACGGTATATTTTGCACCCCTGTACCCTGGTATGAGTAACATTTGGTATAGATAGGCATAAGATAGTCGGTAAAATGACCCAAGTAAAATTTTTGGCATAAAGTACTGTAAAAGGCTTAATTACAGCACTGTTTTTTAGGGGAAATTGGTTTTCTTTCGTTCTCCATGCCATGACCTTTCGGACGTTCACCCCACAGAGCCGACATCTGCACCTGCGTCTAGCCGGCAGGAAGAGTTAATTCAATTAATGGTTCAGCCAATCAGCGAAGAGGAAAGCGAAGGCTAATTAATATTCATAAGCGGGACCACACAATACGTTAACTTGAACACTCAGGCCGTACAGACTTCTCGCCAGGATTTTTTCAAAGCGTCGGACAGGGGTCCGGGGGCCGCCGAATGTCCCTGGCGGGGTCCAGGGGCAGGGCCACTGTGGGGGGGACCCAGGTGGGCGAAGCCCCCCCGGAAGCTCTAGCATTTTAGACTATTGAGAAGGCTTCTTTCATCAGTTTTTTAGGGCCATATCTACGATAATCGTAGCAGTCACTTACTTCTCTTCAGCAGTTTGACTTTAAAATATTTCGGGTCAAAGCTTCAAAGACAACTAAAACCTCATAAACAACAAACTTTACTTAGCTCAACAGTATACTAAAATATTGTACGGGTTGCCATCCTTAGTTGAAGCGCTTATTTATAGCGCTAGTATCTTCGCTGCGCCGTTAGCCGCCGTGCGACTTTTGTTGACGGTCTGATATCCCTACGTCGCCGCCTCGCTGATATTCCCACGGACATGTTTCAAGAAAAATACCCAGCAAAAAACGCTGTTCTGCGTCAAATTCTATTCTATAAAACATGTAGGACTCAATGTTACAGTCTAAATATTTTGTAGAAGCACCGCTGTAGGAAAGAAGGTCCAAGCAATGTAAAACATCACGTAGCATGAAGTTCGCTGTCAACTGGCACACAGCACATGACTGTTTGAAACTCTAAGTCTAATCAACAGCCGTGTTTGATTGATAGCCGGCGGTCCTTTGATGAAGTCGGCGAAAGGTGCGTTAGTTAGAAAATCTGCGTTTAGTTTTGATACGTAATTATAAGTTAGACAGTGGCGAGAATGATTATTTTCTCATCAATATTTCTCTTCAGAATTATTTGAACTTAATTGTACATCTAAACAATTGGCTTACCTGTGCAATGTTTATATGATTAATGATCAGTGTACTGAAATCATGTGTAACGTATGGCTCCTAGTCAATAGATCAGCATTTTCTCTATAGTGACTACCTGTCTATAGTGGCCACATTTCCTAGTGCTGTTGTTTTTTGACATAAACTTTGAACATTTAAATTGTAAGTAACTTTAAACTGCCAGAGTTTCAGCCCAACAAAACACTCTCAGCGCCAGGGTATGAACAGACTGACCAGACAGACGAAAATAAATCCTCGAACAAGGTTCAATCGTATCTTCCGGGTCTGGCAGGAAGTTGTTAAACTAAAATAAGAATAGGCTCGATGGCTGATTGCATACAAAGTAAAACAATTTAACAGTTTTACAGCTTGAAGAAAACAAACGCTCCTACAGTACCTGCACCTGCTTGATAATTATTAAATCGTATGCCCTACTTGAATAAAAAAGTTCACTGCAATAATAAATGTACCCACATCACAAGGAGCTTATACTTTTTTAAACTTACACCTAGTTATCGTACTGAAAATTGTTAATGACATTACATGAAGTCATTCAACAATTTTCAGTCATGATGAAAATTTTCTGAATGGAAGGTGTGATTATTGTCATTTTCTGAAAAATAGAAGCAAGCTCTGTTTTTACCTGGAATCAATTCACAATACCAGTCCACTTTGGGGGATAATGTACTGTTAAGAGGATGTTCCATTTTTGCGCAGGGGTGATTTGGAACAGTCCAATGTTGCGTGGGAAGGGGTATGGCTGAAATATGCTGTATTTGCTCTTAAGCAAATGTCGGCCTTTCTAGTTACAATGCAAAAGTATAATACGCTCTGAGAGTCCGCTGAACTCAAATGGTTACAATGTAATACTAATAGTGTTATAAGAGGGAGTTATATCTAATCTTCAAGCAGATCCTACGGTAGCCTAAGATAGTATCAAAAGCTGGCAAAAGAGTGAAGTCGGCCTAGGAGTGTGTATGGCGACCGGTAGCTAAACACTCTCCTGGGATCTGCTTCGAGATTGGATGAAGTCGCCCTGTTTGAAGTTGCCCTGCACGCCTGACCTCCCGCTCCCCGTGTAAGTGGTTACCGCAGCTATTGTCCGTCAGGTTAAGAAAACACGCTGTTACAACACCTGTTCGCACCCGGGCTGACAGGTACTCGGTACATACACAAACCGCGCTGCGCATGGTAGGGTTTGTAAGGGAGCCGCACTACACGATGGGATGTGTGTGAAAAGGTCACAGTAGTAGTAGGCATGAGTCAGTCTCGTAAGACTATGAATAGTATGTCTTCTACACAATGTACACAATGAAAAAGTCATAACGCGACAAGGAAAATATAGAAAGAAAGGCTGTTTAGATAAGACGATGTCATAACGCAGTGGTCTAACGAAAGCAAGCTGCTTTTTTCTCAGTTATCGAAACTTCATACTTTAAAAAGAGTTTGAAAATCGATGGTTATTTCTGAAAGGACGTCATGCTACGAGGTGGTGTGTGAAAAGCATCGCAGAAAAATAGTTAGTATCTGTGAGAAGCTGCTTAATTTTACAATGGCATCGTAACCATATCTATTTCCCACAAAAGTATTTTTATATTTCAGCCATACATAGTATGGTGAAATATATTGTATTCGTAATGTTTCTTTCTTTCTTTCTTTCTTTCTCCTGTCAAATCTTCAAAGTGATTCATCTCCGCCGTTCCTGGACCGAATGACCTGAAATTTGGCACAAGGGTAGAGTGAGCCAATACCAAAATGTGTTTTTTTCATTTTTTTCATATCTGCTCCTTAAATGATTTTATTAAGGTTTTATTGCAACTTTTGGACCAAAACTGTATAATTTGGCCCCCTGTACCATGGTATTACATCCAAATGACCTGAAATTTGGGACAGAGGTGCCCTAGATACTTATTCAAAGGATCCATGTATAATATTTGGTATACATCACTTCAAAATGGCTCCTTAAGGAGGTTTTTGTGGGAGAGTTTTGGATATGTGAGATTGAAGTGCCGAGGTCAACGACCTCTAGGTCATTCTGGTGTGTCAGGGCCACAGGTGTGCCAGGTAGATCCAATTATCTACCTACCTACCTAGTCCATAGACATCCAGGTGGTTGGGGGACAAGGTAAATCCCATTAATGACCAGCCAATGAGCAAGCTCATTTTGCTGGAAGAGTCCATTGTTGGACAGGGGGTGTTTTTTAAAATTTACTTTTAGGCTTTGGTGATAATGCTAATGTTTTTTTTAGCGGAAGTGTTTTTGCACTGAACCACTTGACATAAGACTACTACTGGGACAGTCCATTTTTGCACATAGGGGGGATTTTTAAAAAATTCAGTTTTGGACATGGGTGATGATTCCGAATTCCATTTGTTGAATGGAAGTTGACCCCCACCTGAAGACTGCACATGGGGAGGATTCGGCAGCCAATCAGCAAGCCTGGTGTTATCTGGAAGAGTCCATTCATGCACGGGGGACTTTTTTAAAATTCAGTTTTGGACTGGGTTGCTTATTATACAAAAGGCCATGTACTGTGAGTATTTCTGGACTATTGTGCAATTTTAAACAGGGTGTGCTGGGAGATTCCATTCTTCGACGAAGGGGGTATTCTTTTAAATTAATTTTGTGGACTTTGTTGATTATGTCGATGTCCTATTTTAGCTGATGTATTTCTGGATCGCACCAATTTACATAGGGGTATAACAGGAAGAGTCGATTCTTGCACAGAGGTTTTTTGTCATATATGGTTTTGGACGGCTGATGATTCAAAATTCCATTACTTAGCGGAAGTGTTTTTGGAGTCGTCTATTTTAACTTTCTACATGGGGTGCACTAGAAGAGTCCATTCTTGAAGGAGGTTTTGTAAGATTCATTTTTGTTCATAAGTGTGATTAGTAGTTAGAAGTCATTTTAAGCAGAAGTGTTCCATTTTTGCACATGGGTGATTTTGGAACAGTCTATTGTTACATGAGGAGGGAGATGGCTGAAATATGCTGTATTTGCTCTCAAGCAAATGTCGGCCTTTCTAGTTTATTGAATGTTATCTATCACATAATTACCAAGCACACCTTGGATGCAGACGTCGACGGTAGACACCGCAGTAGCGACTCCTGTCGAATAATATTCATCATTGCATGTACGTAGTCCCACACACTTGTAGTAATGTCTAGAATCACTAGAGGTCGCTTGTGATACGATGTTTTTATTTGTCTACCAGCACTTGTGTCACAGAGAATGCGTATTGAAAAGGGCAAAAAAGTGCACAAGGGACAAGAAACCGCAGAATCGACAAAACGGGAATTTTCTTTCTGATCATAGTAGTATATAGTAGGTACTCGTTGGTCTCTTAAGACCATGACTGGCATGAGTAGTACTAAATTCTACACAATGTACCTTTTTTTTTTAAAACTTATTAAGCGTCTAATTTCTGAGGTAAGTTCTGAGGTAAGTCCTGAGGCAAATCTGAGTTCTGAGGCAAGATCCTGAAACACTCTTAGAACATAACTTTCTTGGGAAAAGTAACAACGCACCCTATGATCCCTCTTGACGTTGTCTGTCGTTTTGAATATCACCGCTAGGCAGCGCTCTTTCCCGGGCAACTGCGTCCTTGACACACTTGTTTCTACATTTACAACCACCATCAATTCACACCGACAGGATTCATTGTGTAAGGCGTTTTTTGTTACAGCTTCTTTTGAAAGCTCAATGAACGATGAAGGTTGGACACCGAGGGAGTAAGATAAGCCAGATAACTGTTACTGAAGCCATTGGCTACACATTTCAAACGGTCAGATGTTTCAGGTAGCATTCATTACCTGTTGTTATTGACTGTCAATAGGCTAGGACATAGTGGATAGTGGATACTACCTGAAACATCTGACCGTTTCCAAAATCTAGCTAATAGATTGAGTAAAGGGTACTAAATGTTGTTTCCATCTTTTTACTCAGCATAGGCTACACCACTGGTGTTCCTTTTCTTGTTTTCATTTCAAAGACCTATGTCGATGATGTCATACCAAGGAAATACTATTCAGCAGACTGGAAAGTTGGAAAGTTTATTCAGTGTAATAGGCATTTGTCTTTCAGTACAGAATGAAAAATACACACAACTATATTCATTATAGCCTTTGCTTTTATACAAATAGATAACTGCAAATCTCACGATACTGGATTTAAACGGATAAACGGAAAAGTAAGGCTACACACTGAAATCATAATCACCTTGCTGAAACTGAAGCATTGAAATATTTCATCACAAAATAAAACTGATATTGTTATTGCTATATGCAAGCTAAAAAGTACAGCACTGTATAGCTAGTAACGAAAATCTTGTGATAATTATTTCTTACAAGTTTGGTAACCTAGCCTGTACATATCAAAACCATTTTTACAGATAATTTCTGCCAAAATAGCATCTCTGTCTTGTAGTCCAAATCGACAGTAAATTGCACCATTCCAAAGAAGAACATATTTCTTATTACTCATTTAAAAGCAATTAAAAACACAGTAAAGTTAGGATGACTAATCGACTGAAAGGGGCATTGTATTGCCTTGATACATCCGCAAGAAAAGAGTTGGATTTTTTTCAGTATACATTTCCTTCATCATATGTTGATTTTTTATCGTAGTACTTTTTAGCCACCCTTTTCTCTTGACGCCCGTTTGTTCAGATACCTGGGGTCTAGTCGGTAAATGTTTTTGTATCGCTTGTCAACTGGGCCCCGTTTCCTGTTCTCAAACAGTTGGATGGTTCTGAACATCCCTAATGCAGTTCGTTTCGACAATTCCTCTTCTCTTGTGCGCTTGGATGCTCTCTCTGACACCGTCTGACGCGTTTTCAGGCGATCCGCCATTTTGTCCTCGTCAATGTCGCCCGCCATCTTGCTTAGGTAAGGACTTCTGGGAGAAACGCTTTTTGAAACCTTAATGCCGGGATGAGCCACGGTACGGTGTGAGCAGGTACACGGCGGAAACCTAGGTGAGTCCCCTGGAGAACTGCTGACCTCTGACCCTTCACCTTCAGCCTCTGTTTTGTCGTCCTTGTCTATTCCAAGTGAGATGACATTGACCGCGTACGTTCGGCTGACCTTGGAAAGAGGCGGCAAGTATCTGAGCAGGTCGTACAGTTCCCTTCGCCTTTTCTCGCGCCTTTTTAGTTTGGCGATGTAGGCCGGCTCTTCGTATTCCGTTGCTTTGTCAGACGATTTTCGTTCTCCCTGCGACGCCATCTTTGTCTGTGGAACCGTGACCTTGGGCAAGGGCATGATGTGTTTAGCGTCGACAGTAAGTCCGTTATCACTGCTGGTCCTAAGGACGACGCTATGGGCGCTACTGGCGTCGTCTACACTCGGTTTTCTTCGGTGTTTCTTCGTTTTTCGCTCGATTTCGTGCGTTTTCTCCCTGGCGAGTTTAGGCGGTATCTCAGGAAGCACAACTCTAGGACTGCTGCCGCCGCTGTTGCCACTACCCTTTGCCTCTCTGTCCTCTCTTTGCGACTTTGTTGAACTTTTCCTGGACTTGTTCGTCACGGATCCGGAGTCGAAAGAACTCTCAGGGCTGAGTTGTGATTTGTCCGTCCTGTTACCTGTCTTAGCGTCCAATTGAGGCAAGGTTTCCTCCATATTGATTCTGCTTAACCGTCCGTTCATTTCAACCGTTACGGAGCGTTGGATCTCAGGAAAAACCTTCCCCCTAGGAGACCACTCCCATTTTTGCTCGCGCTTTGATCGCTTCCCGGGCTTTTTCTCTGTTGTCTGTTGTTGCGTCTCATCCTTCTTTTTCACTTCCTTCCACAGCCTTATTTTCCCAACAGGCTGGGCTTTCCTGCGATCTGCTTCTGTGTGATCAGAAATTCCTGCTCGTTTTAGTTTGCCGTCGCCGAAGAGTCCCATCTGCGCCATGTCATTTTTCTCCTTACTGTTTTCCAAATCGGGTAGAATGAAAGTTTGAATTGGTTTAGAAACTTTTGGTGGAGCGACAGTCCCTTTGATCTCAGTGTGACGAACGTACGGCAAAGATGACCGCTCTTTTTCCTCATTCTTTGCCATCATGAGAGGCTTCGAATTGTCGTCTGACACCATGGTAACGGCGGGTAACTTCAGTACGAGTAAAGTTCCTTTGCTGTTTTGTCCCTTTCGCTTATTCTGTTGTCTTTCCACGTGAATTTGCTTCCCACTGATATCGACTAAACCATCGAAAGTTTCCCTCTCGCTGATAGCCATGATCTCCACCGAGCTCAACTCTCGCTGGCTGCGAGACATCCTCTCGCGAGACTTGGCTGTGGACGATCCCATTCGCCGCTCTATCCTGTAGGGGGTTGCAGGGGTGGGGCATGGCGCACGGACGGCTCCGATCGGACTTGGTGCGGACCTCATGTTGCAGACTTGCTTCTTTGGACACCTTCTATCTCATCTGAAATACAATCAACATTGGGATCGTTTACTTCATAGGGGTATTTGCGTGTCTGTTATTGCATACACTACTTAGAACAAGACCATAGCATATCCAAGACAAAATACAAGAAAACAGAAGTTCTGCTGCAGTACCAATGTCACTCACCAAAAGTGACCTTGACCTTCGTCTTCCCAACACCTACCTACATGAAAAATTTCGTTGCATTTCATCTAGAGGCTCTTAAGGTTTAATGACCACAAATATCCAGAAACACACATACACACATGCACACACACATACACACATGCACACACACACACACACACACACACACACACACACATACGCAAACAATACCTCTGTTTGTCGTGGAGATAATTATCAAAAATATTAACGTCTCAGTATGAGGAACCTTTAAATTATCTATGTTGTGAAACTCAATTCCCAATACGCTTTCATGTATTTCCTCACAAGATAATGGCAAGTAGACTTTGGCGTTTGGAGAAGCCTGTTTCTCAGAGTATATAATGCCTCACAAAGGCACTGTGAAAGCGTAAATGACAACACCAAATGTCATGACATTTGTATACTGTCAAACCTATACACTTACAGTGACTTCCACATGGCCTACACACGACTACAGTGAGACAGGCGATCGATCATTGTAGACATAAGAAATGTCACAGCACAGTTATGTAGTCTTAACCTTGTCTCTAAGAATTCTTAACAAAGTAAAACCTGTGGACCTGATGACCTCTACATAAGGACTACCGGACTAATGAGGACACTTCTGGTAGTCCCTTAGAGAATATTAATAAGTTTTATTGCAAATTCTTGCCCGAGGGTTGATTGCAAGTGACAAAATGGCATACAAATAATGGTAATATACAAATACAAATAACAGTATAGTAAGCGACTACTCTAGTCTAACTTAAACTAGTTAAACATGTAACTTATTGGGTTTGACTTCTTTTTCTGAGACAGTGGAAGACGAAATATCCCACTTTTTCTGTAATGTGTGGGTTTTGCGACGTTAAAAGGAGAGTAGTTTTCTTTGTCCGTAAACGTGGAGATATTAGGATAGAATTTGGTGGCTTATTTTAAGAGCTATTTTCTCTCTTGATTATAGAAGGGGCAGTTTGAGATAAAATGTTTATATCAATATTTACCCAATGGCACAAGCATTGAAATACTGTCTATGTTGACTAACTGTCCACATGGACCAGATTGTATTGGTCTCTTATGTGGTCTACTTGGGCAGGTCTGAATCGCTCCATATATACAGGAAACTATTTTCAAAGAGCTCCTTTAGGTCCATACTGACTTCATACACATGATGCCGCCTTAATCGTTAAAAAAAGCTAAAGATATGTGCTTACATTACAAGCCCTTCAAATCAAAATAAGGCGCAAACAGGGGAAAAGACAGGTTAATTGGTTTTACCTCCCAGTATCTTAAAACACACTTCACGACCGGGAGGTTTGGTAAATAGTACAACAAATATCTAACGACACTGTCAAACACTCCTAACAGCGTGTTTGAGTTTACTCTTCCGATACCATAACAAAATCTCTCTCTCTCTGTCCGTCATCAAAACCACAAAATCACATATCACATAAAATATATAATATACTAAGACTGGGTTTGACTGCACTCTCTCGATAACCCATAACAAAATCAACCATTTATAGCACAATATAACGCAATATATAGTTATAATTTAGACGTAAGACAGTTAAGGGGAGACGTTGTCCTAGCGCACAATATTGCCGATAGGCATAACTTTGAACTATACCTGTCCCTGAGACTAGAATTCACTGCACTTTTACGATGGCATATAAGAAAATACACTCTTTACAGCACAGATGTAACCCGTCAGATGCAGAGAAACAATAATATGTACCTTTTTGACGATAATCCATTAACAGGTGCCGCTGTTGTATGTAGGCTACATGCTAAATGTTGCCGCTAGGCCATAGCCTAAGATAGCCCTTACCCTAATTGGCATTGCATGTACTCTTATGATGCCGCATATAAGAAAATACACCCTTAATAGCACAAAATGTACAAAACAAATATGCACGATATCAATATATACAAAAAAGTGTACCTTTTAGTCGTTAATCAATCAACAGATGTCGTTGTTGTGTATAGCCCACACGCCAATGTTGGTGTTGAGCCCTACTCTAAACTGGCCCTTACCCTTATTGGCATTGCCTGTACTCTGACGATGCCACATATATATAAGAAATACAACCTTTATAGCACAAAATGTACAAAACAAATACGCACGATATCAATGTATACAATAAAACGTACCTTTAAGCCGTTAATCCATTAACAGATGCCCTTGCTGTATGCAGTCCACACGCCAATGTTGGTGTTGAGCCCTACTCTAAACTACCGCTGCACCTCCCACTACACTAACGTATAATACCCAGACATATGTCATTACCCCGCACACATTCAGTCCCAGTTTGTTTAGAAAACCAACGGTCTAACCTTACCGATATGTAATACCTGTTCTTTATACACGCAACCAGGCATGGCTGCGGCCTTAGTACTCCTCAAGTCGAGCGTATCCCGGCGCCCGGGAATGTTTACTTTCCTCCATTCAATTTCAGATCAATACGCCACGTTTGGAAACACTTGAAGTGAGGGTATCCTTAATAGAGCTTGCATTGAGGGGTTATCAAGCATTGAGAGGCAATACTTGCGAACATATCTACATGGCTATCTTAGGGTTTATATTACTGCGTCTTGTTACCAGAGGGAATTAATAAGAACTCACAAAGACAGGTGCAAGTACACGCGACAATGTGCGAAAGGTAGTCGCGTTGGTCGTTTTGTTTGACTGCTCCACAAAGGGCCTTTCAGACAGTATTAAAAGTTCGTCAACAACTGTCTTGAGTGTGGCAGAGACTTAGCAACGTAGAAAATATTATGTTTGCGAGAACTAAACAAAGATAATATCATTTTTCTGTCTCTGGCGTCCACGCACGAAATAAAACGTTTATTCTCTGAGCAGTTTTATGTCCGCTAAGTTTTGCAGATTCTTTTTGTATAACTTTGAATCGATATCTTTTAACTGCACGCCTAACTAAACCATGACAACAACAGACCTCACGTGGTGTATGTGCATATAAACCAGTACAAATACGCACAAGATGAGCCAAAACAACAAATTTACTTAGAGATTTACTTTAAGATTATGCTGACGGTAGCTGTTGTTTCTTGCCAATTCTATTTTATACTTGGGAAGGACTAATGAAATAGTGGCAATACGTACAGCCAAAAATGCGTAAAATCTAGGAAAAGGACTACAGAAAAGAGCAAGAGTCAAATGTCTGCTTATTGATAAAATCTCTTAACAAAGGTTAGTTCTTAGAAAAGAGAGGAATCTAATTTGCCAAATAAGTTACCATGGGATTTCTGCCAGTCTTTTGCGGTCTATCCAGCTATCCGCCGGGCAGTCAGTTCACTCCTAGGCCAATTAACTCCTACTAGGCTTTTATTACCTCCAGGAAAATTGGAGGTATAGTTTTGGGTGTGTCTGTGTGTGTGTCTGTGTGTTTGTGTTTCTGTCTGTGAGTCCGCATATTTGTGGTCAGCATAACTTAAGAACCTCTGGATAGTTTGTAATTACATTCGGTAGGCGGGCAAGTGTTGGCAAGACAAAAGTCAGGGTTGATTTTGGGCCCCCTGGTGTGTAACCTTGGTACTGCAGCAAAACCTCCATTTTTAAAAATCTTTTGACCTGGACATGCTATGGTCTTCCTAATGTGACCAAAGTCCGCTGTTACTATTCGACCAGGCCGGAGTCTGGTAGAGACTACTTAAGCCCTTGTATTTGTACAAGCATCGATTAGCTGTGCTCTGTAACACAAAGCGGTAACCTGACGTGTTTACCCCCACCTGGATGGACCAACACTTACCGTGATTAAAACCTGACAAGGTCCGCCCACAAACCAGGACACAACATTCGTAGATGTCACAACAATATCAGAGGGTTGGAAAAACTAGCTGGATGCACAAAATGATTCTTCCGATCCCAAGAGTTTTATTTGGACTCTTTGATTGCGTCTTCGCCAACACCGAGAAACGGTGCGCAATTTTTTAGGCCATCGCACCCGTTTGTACTAGCTTGTTTTCATGATATTGTTTTTCTATTCTGATTCAAACTGCCCCAAACCAGGATACAACCATGTTCTGATAGCCACAGTAGATAGCCACAGTAACGCCAGGAGGCCAGGCAAACTAGCCACCATTTAACGGTTAAGACCCTTACAGGAATAGCGTTTAACCTTTGACTATTGAAGCTCACATCCTTTACAAAACGTTACACCAAATGTTTTTGTATTAGCTAGTTTCCGATAATATTGTTCCAGTAATGCTTTCTTTGTACAAAACCAGTACGTAACAGTTTTCCCCTATTGTTAGCTACCGTACGTAGAGATACATTGTCCTAGAGTCTAGACAAAGTGTTAAATTTAGCTCTACACTACAAGGGTAATTTTGTTTCCCCTAGACTATAAACTATTTCTTAACGCTGATTAACACACTTTCACCCCTTGCGTAGATTTGAGCCTTTGCTATGAAAGTGAAAAGAACAACAGGGTCTAAAGTTACCCCGTCCCATTGACGAAGCCGCCGCCGAGTCGGTAACTCTATACCGCAGTTTTTATGGGCCGTATGCCCCCTTTGGTTCAGTGACGTAGGCTTTGAGCAATTTCAAATACTTGTCATTCAAGCCGCGTCAAAGGCAGTGGCGAAACAAAGCATCCCAAAACCACATGCAGCGAATATAGATACGGCGACAAAATGACCGGTCTTGGTACTCATCTAGAGACTGAATCAAAACCGTGCGACGTCCAAGCATGCTAGTAAGCAGTTAAGAAGGAATACTTGTACTTTTGGTGAAGTTGTCTACGGTTTATAAACTTTGAAGTGTACTTTAGCAAAACTTTAGAAGTTAAAAATAGTCAGGTTGTGTAGGACCTCAGTATACCGTTAGGTCTTAACCTACAAAACGCAGCTGTCACATTTTTAGCCCCCTTGTGGCTCTCTTAGTACTGCAGCGGGATGTCTTCTTGATCTGTTATTGCTGCCGTGTTGTTTGTGTTTGTGTTTATAGGACACCTCAGCATAAGGTACGCTTCATAGCAGTACTATTTCAAGTTGATAGTTAAGATAAATTCCTTACGTAACAGTGACGAATTTCATATACTTTTGACTTCATCTTGAGACTTTTGGAGGATCTTTAAGGAGCCACCTTCGCCCCTTAAGTACACTCAGTCAAGACGCCCTACTTGTGCTAAGAAAATAGGCCATTTGTCATGACCTACAGTATTAGTGACTCATGCATGTTGTCGAATTATTGAATACTTTCCGCGATCCCACTAAAACGTAAAACCATGGACATTTTGTGCCTATTTGAATTGGAATTATAAGGTCGACACTTTACTTCTTGAAGTTACAAGATATGTATATTTCTACATAGTACTTCCAGTAGAAGCTGGGTTATGTACTTGGCCTGTGCCAATATGCTTCTTACCACCAAATTATTTGCTACGTAATATCTACTGCATTAAAAACGAGATATCAAAACCGGAAATTTGGCATCACCTAATGTTGTCAATGCCTCATGACGACCTAGGTACAGAATATTATTACAATCCATCCATGCATCTCGCAT
>NW_023365730.1:61012-63984 GCF_000003815.2 Branchiostoma floridae
ACAGACACACACAGACACACACACACACACACACACACACACACACACACACACAAACGCTACCGAAAACATTACCTTCTTGGCAACGGTGACAAAAAAAAAACTCGCCCCAAATAAATTTCCGCAAGTTCTATATCTTTCATCCTCCCAACAAAGAACCGCTTGTCATTATTCGCAATTACTATATAATGTTAACAAAGAGCCCAAATCTTATAATACCCTAACCTGACTAAACTCGTCTGGCAACTAGTCTGTTGTCCCTTGGTTGATAGGTAACACTCTCACTATACTTATATCCCTGAAATCCTATAATACTATAACCATGTTGTATTGTTGTGTTATATGTGGGTTGGTATGGAGCTGTGTTTACTGCACTTATAATTAATTATATGCTTGCTACTAGACTTCGTACGTTGTAGAATTTTTGTGCAATAAAGTTATATATTTTTCCATTAAAACACACACACATACACACACACACTCATATAGTCTGTTGTGCCTTGGTTGATAGGTAACGCCTTTATTATATACAGTATCCCTGAAATCCCCTAATACTTTAACCATGTTGTATTGTGTTATATGTCTGGGGTGTTTGGGAGCTGAGTTTGATACACATATTATTCCCCATATGCTGGCTACTAGACTTTGTATACCTTGTTCAATTGTTGTGCAATAAAGTTATGTATATTTACATTACGACACACACACACACTGACACACACATGCAAAAACTACCGAAATGATGCCCTTGGTGCCTTGGTTTAAAGCTTTAAGGTGACGCTCTAATTATAATCAATATCCTTGAAATCCTCTAATACTTTAACCATGTTGTATTGTTATGTTATGTCTGAGTTGGTAGGGGGGCTGAGTTTACTGTCCTTATTGTCCATTTTATACATGCTTCTAGACTTTGTATGTTGTAGAATCGTTCTACAATAAAGGTATATATATTCACATTAAAACACACACACGGAGACACACACATGCAGACAACATTACCACCATCATAATCTTCTTGGTGCCTTAGCGATCTAATTATACCCAATATTCCTGAAATCCGCTAATACTTTAATCATGTTGTATTGTATAATGTATGGCTTATTAGGGAGCTGAGTATAATACACTTATTATTCACTATATGCTGGCTAGATGTACTGCATTGTACTAGGCGAACAGAACGATATTTGCTTTTGTCGTACAAATAAAGCTAGTGCTTTTATGTTAAGGCGGTATAAACATATCAATCAACTGGCCGATTTTGGTAAGTCGCTGGGGTATTTTAGACTTTTCATATTGGAAGAATCTGAACAAAACGGCTTTATCTCACTTGCTAAGTTTATAACACTTCAACACTTTGTCTAAGCTTGTCAGATACTCCAAATATAAACCTAACATGCCCAGTAGAAACAGATGAAAGAGAAATGCTCCCTTTGTCCACAGCCGACAAAGTATTTCTAATCAAGACAAAACTAGCTTGCTTTATCCCCAATAATCCCACTTATAGAAGCCTAAAACCGGACATAAAACGTAAAACCTTCAAGGACGTGAAACAGAAGCAAACTATTCTATGAAATTCTTGTCAATTTGGATTTTCTCTTAACAAAATCTACAAACTCGCTAACGTTAACCGTGTAACACGAAGGTAAATAAATGGCTGTGAAAGAACGTCGATATGTCAAATAAAGAAAAGGCCGAAGACAAAGCGAATACTTACGTTTCTTAGACGACCGTGGTTTGTGCATTCACCTCACAATGCGCAATCCTTCTTATACCTTCTAAGTTTGAAGACGCACTTGCAAGTTATCTTAAATCCGTGACGATTGGAGAAACGTAGCTCCTAAGAAACCTTAAGGAAGCACGGTTCCTTAACTCTCCACTCCTTGAGTTTGCCGGAGACGCGTTTGAAAGGTGACTCTTGGCGGAGTGACGTTCCCGAGTGGCGGAGGGATCCAGCTGTGATACGGTCCAACGGGTTGTGATACGGTCCGCCGGACATTCAGGTTCTTACGTCGTCACGAGGGGCAGACGGGAGGTACCATTCTGTAAAAGACAAGGAGGCAGGCCCCAATATGTTGCTTTTTTTAAGTCACCAAGCAGACCTTACGGTGTCTTAAGATAGTATCAAAGCTGGCCAAGAAGTATAGCCGGCACCGTTTGACTCCCTTTGGCCGGCTATACTCCTTTGCCAGCTTCGATACAGACACCGTAGGGTCTGCTTGAGACTAGCATTTTACGTCGTTTGGCCATTTTTCTTCTGCCTAGATTGAGACTGTGAGGCAATAGCAACCTCAGACCGTAGGATAAGGCAACATTGAAGTACGGATGTTAGAACAAATCTAGACACGAAATGTGCGTAGAATTCAACCTTTTCGAAAATCAGTTTTTGATGCCATCCGTTATGACAAGAATGATAATGTACCCATATCTACGATTTACATGAATTTGTCTAATCATAGAACGTCTGGTAGATTGTAGATAATCGGTTTCTTAAGGTTCTATTCGATAAGAAGAATTATAGAAAGAAAGCAGGTCTTTGTGGTATCATGATTCAAACTTGACAATGCCTTATTTCTTATGGGCACAACTAGTACCGGGAATAAATTTCCCCAATATACCAGGCCCAAGCAACAGGTGGCACTTGCCGCTCATAACGTATCCGCAAGACGTCGCTGCTGCACGGAGCCACTCAAAAGCGCCGACTGGCAACATGTTACATAATTGCATGAGGCATCCGTAAAAGCGCAACAAGTGAGCATGACGGCGGTCAGGTTTTAAAATCTTTTGAGTCCAAAAGACAAAAGGATTAACAATCATAAAGTCGTTTAAAACAAGCTGGATCCTCGATTTGGTCCAAGGTTAGCTTTCTAAGACAAAAAGAAGCATTCTTTAAACAAAACAACCAGGGCTAGACTCCCTTGCAGTCTTCGGACGGGGCTGGTTTTTTTTTTTGGGGGGGGGGGGGTGTGTTGGTT